>NC_066557.1:10681542-10750954 GCF_024679095.1 Eriocheir sinensis
TGAAGGGAAAGCAAAGATAATTAAAGGGAAAGGAAAAGAAGGGAAGCAAAGAAGATTGATGGGAAGGGAAATGAAGGGAAAGCAAAGATAATTAAAGGAAAAGGAAAAGAAGGGAAGCAAAGAAGATTGATGGGAAGGGAAATGAAGGGAAAGGAAAGATAATTAAAGGGAAAGGAAAAGAAGGGAAGCAAAGAAGATTGATGGGAAGGGAAATGAAGGGAAAACAAAGGAAAAGGAAAAGAAGGGAAGCAAAGAAGATTGATGCGAAGGGAAATGAAGGGAAAGCAAAGATAATTAAAAGAAAAGGAAAAGAAGGGAAGCAAAGAAGATTGACGGAGGACTCGGTTGGAAAAGAAACTAATACCAGTGTTTTAAGTAGAATGTTATAGTAAAATAGGTAAATAAATAGGTAGAATTGAAGGGAAAGCAAAGATAATGAAAGGAAAAGGAAAAGAAGGGAAGCAAAGAAGATTGACGGAGGACTCGGTTGGAAAAGAAACTAATACCAGTGTTTTAAGTAGAATGTTATAGTAAAATAGCTAGACCGTTGTTTGTAGTTCTTGTGTCGATTTGTAGCTCAGAGGACGTGGAATGATGAACGTTACCAAACTTCCTCAGGTACTTGAAGACCTCATAAGCATCTCTTTTTCCAGTGTAAAAAGCTAGAGTGAGTCGTTTCTGAGATTCTTCATACGGCTGAGCCCTTAACAGTCGCTCACACACACACACACACACATAAAAAAATAACCCTCCTATGAACGATGGAATTGAGAATGCGCGAAAAGTAGAGAATGAACGTGTTTATCCCCATTTCATAATATATATCAAAGCATTTGTGATCAGATTATGTATCATCTATTTTGGGAGGTTTATATCATGGCACAAATTTGGCCCGTCGCTGCTACACGGTAAAGCCACAAATTTGGCCCGTCGCTGCTACACGGTAAAGCCACAAATTTGGCCCGTCGCTGCTACACGGTAAAGCCACAAATTTGGCCTGTCGTTGCTACACGGTAAAGCCACAAATTTGGCCCGTCGCTGCTACACGGTAAAGCCACAAATTTGGCCCGTCGCTGCTACACGGTAAAGCCACAAATTTGGCCCGTCGCTGCTACACGGTAAAGCCACAAATTTGGCCCGTCGCTGCTACCGGGTTATTGTAAAATGGAGTCATCGTACTCATAAGGGTGGAATTATTTTCGAACCGAGTGGCTTAACTCTTTCCAATAATTCGATGTCATTCCTATAATCAGGGGGCCAGGACTGTACTGCATAATGGAGGGGAGGTCTTACCATCATATTATATTAAGATAACATTACTTCGGGGATCTTACGGGTGAAGGTAAGGGGAAATAAAGGGATGATAAAGGAATGGGAAGTTAGAGGAAGGGAAAGAAACGGATCGGAAAGGAAAATTAATGAGAAAGAGAAAGTATATGAGGGCAAGAAAGATAAATGAGAGGAAAGGAAAATAAATTCGAAGAGGGAAGAAAAGTTAGAAGAAATTGAGGAAATGGAAGAGAGGAAGGGTAGTGAATGGAAGGAAAGTGAGGGAAAGGGAGAAGGAAGGGAAGAAATTAAAGGAAGGGGCAGGAAAGGGATAAGAATAGGAAGGGAAGCAAAGAGATGGAAAGAGAAGGAAAGAGTAAAAAAGTTAATGAAAGGATAGGGAAGGGAAAGGAAGGGAAGCGTATTGGAAAATAAAGGGATAAAAAGATATTTGGTAGGAAGAAAAGAATGGGAAAGGGAGAAAAGGAAAAAAAACGATAGGAAAAATAAAGAAAACATAAAAAAGAAAGAGAAAGGATGGAAAGAGAAGAGAAGTAGGAATGACCACGCAGTTAAAATAGAAAAATAGGTCACATCGTAGGCTAAATGAATAGGCCTATATTATATTAACCCCCCCTCTCTCTCTCTCTCTCTCTCTCTCTCTCTCTCTATTCCTCTTTTTCCTCCTATATCCTCCTCCTCCTCCTCCTCCTCCTTTTATCTTCTTTCTTCTCCCCTCCTGATCCTCTTCCTTCCTTCCGTGTGTGACCTTATTTTTTTTTTCCTCTTCGTCTTCTTGTTTCTTCATTTCTTCCTGTTTCTCTCCTTTCTCATCCTATCTTCTCTTCCCCTTTCTTTTTCCTGTTCATCTGTTGCTTTCTTCCTCTTCCTTCTGTGTAATTAACTTCATTTTTTTTTTCATATCTCTTCATCTCATTATGTTTTATCTCTTCCTCTTCTCTTTTTTTATCTCTCCATTTTTCTCCTTGAATCATCTTTGCTTTCCTTCTTTTCTCTTCCCTTCAATCATCTCTGCTTCCCTTCACTTCCCTTCCCTTATATCATCTCTGCTTCCCTTCTTTTCCCTTCCCTTGAATCATCTCTGCTTCCCTTCTTTTCCCTTCCCTTGAATCATCTCTGCTTCCCTTCTTTTCCCGTCCCTTCAATCATCTTCCTCTTTCTCTTGTTTTATCTCCCTCTTCTTCTCCTATCTTCTTTTACTCTTCATTCACATCTCATCTATCCCTTTCCTCTTCCTCTTACTCCTGTGTAGCTATCTATCACCTCTTTATCCAATTGTCCTTTTCCTCTTCCTCCTCCTCCTCTTGTTTTATCTCTCCCTCTTCTTCTCCTATCTTCTTTTACCCTTCATTCACATCTCATCTATTCCTTTCATCTTCCTCTTACCTCTGTGTAGCTATTTGTCACCTCTTCATTCAATTGTCCTTTTCCTCTTGTTTTGTCTCCCTCTTCTTCTCCTATCTTCTTTTACCCTTCATTCACATCTCATCTATTCCTTTCATCTTCCTCTTACCGCTGTGTAGCTATTTGTCACCTCTTCATTCAATTGTCCTTTTCCTCTTGTTTTGTCTCCCTCTTCTTCTCCTATCTTCTTTTACCCTTCATTCACTTCTCATCTCTCCTTCTCCTCCTCCTCCTCCTCCTGTGTTGGTATTTTTTTCACCTTCTTCCTATTCTTCCTCGACTCCCACACCTGTGATCAAGGCATACAGGTGTGTTTCGACTACCACCCCCTCACCCTCCCCACACCTGCCCTACCTTTAGAGGCCTAGAAAGGGGGTGTAGGAGATGTATATAAGCACACACCAGCACACCCTCAGCATATTCACCCACACCTCCACCCAACCAAAGTCTCCTCCTCCTTCTCTTCCTCCTCCTGTTGTTGTTACCGCTGATAGATCAAGTCCTTCTCCTTCCTCCTCCTCCTCCTCTTCCCCCCTCCTTCAACATGAGGGGTTACCTGTACCTTACCTTCGCCCTCCTGGTCCTGGCCGCAGCCTCCACGCAGGTAAAGGGTTAATTAGTGAGGGACACACCTGGGCTGCTGAGAGGGTTGGGATACCTACCTGGATATTTGTGTTTTCTTAGATATTTTAATTACTTTTTTTTTTTTTGCTTCGTTTATTAGTGTTACCCTCATTAGGTATATTATTATCTTTTCCTGTTTGTTTCTTTTGCTGAATGTTTATGCTCTGCTCTGTTTAATGATTACTTTCTGTTTTCTTTTTATTTCCTTTTTTTGTTTTGATTTTCTTTTGTTTGAATTCAATTTTTAATGTTACAAATATCGTTTGGTTTGCCTTTTCCTCATTCTTTATTCATTATTTTGATTTAGATTTTTTTTTGTGTGTTAGTAACTCTTGGTTCTGTATCCTTTAAATAAGTTTGTTTATTTTATTTATTTATTTATTCTTTTATTAGGTTTATTTGGTCTTTGTTTCCTGAAAAAAATACTTCTCTTCATTTTTTATTTATTCATTTATCGTATGCCTTAATATTTTCTGGGTTAGTTCCCTTAATAATCATCTTTTTCCCTTCCTTCCTTTCCTATTTTCTTCCCTCCACTCTTATTCCCTTCCTTCATCTCCATTCTCCTCCTCCTTCTCCTCCTCCTCCCCCTCCTCCTCCTTCTAACCACGGTCTCCTGTTCCTTTTCTTTCTTTCTTCTTTGTTTTCTTTATATTTTTTCTTCTCTTCTCTTCCTTTTCTCCACTATTGTCCCCTACCATTGTATCTTTTTAGTTTCCTGGTGCTACTTCCACATGTATCCTTAGTTGTATAATCACACTCTGTCCTGCCTGGGGGTTGGGATGGCATGCTCCTCCCTTCTCCTTTGTTGTTTACTTGCAACAATAAACTATCAATCAATCAATCACTAGAGTCGGTTCCTCAAGAGCTGGCGGAGATTTTCCTTCAGGGGAGGACTCGCGGGCTTGGCATCGTCGCTCACTGGCTGTCGTATACCAGATCCGATTGCCATATTCTTAAACATTTCCGTGCCCAACCTTACATAGTTCATAAGGCTTTTTAGGAGTTTTGATCCTTTCCAGGGGTAGTTTTATGACCCTGGTGGTAGTTTGACCCTTCTTCTTTACCTTGAACCTAAAAACAAATCAATAGAACCTGAGTGATTTCCTTTTTTGGCCTTTGGAAATAGTTGATGTGGAGGAGGAAGCGTTCAACAATACCCCCTTAAGCTGCGACAATTTCGTTTGGAGTGACATAGCTTACTCTCTCTCGCGCTCTGTTACCTCTTATTAAAATCACTATTGGTATTTAAATGTAGTTATTCTTATAATCGCTCCTCGTTATGGCTATTTATTAGTTTATTACCCACACATAATAGAAACATATTTCAGGATTAATGATCGGACGGACGATGAAAGAAAAGGGAAATTTCTTGCCTTGGGCCAATGTTTACGTTGGACTCCGTGGCATCACTACACATTATGACTAAGCCAGGCCTGAAAATAAACCAAGAAATCTTACAGTAAATGAGTTAATATTAACGAATGACATTGTGTAGACTGTAGCCTAGCAATTTGTAGTGGTAAAAATAATAAAAAAAGGCTAGCTTTAGCAGTCGCTTCAGCCGTTGGGCATTGTCCATGTACGTGCAGCTCCGACTTAGTTTTGTTATGATCGTTGTTTCATATTTATTTATAATAGCTCAAAAGGCACATACTTATCAATAAAGATATTACTGCATTAGGTTTTATCGGTGCAATCGGTTACCTTACAACTCAAAACGGGTTTAGGTAGGAATACAAAGTCAATTTTATGCGCGTTAGAACAAGTTATGAATTGGCCAATGAGCGCGCAGCACCATCACCCAAGCAATGATGCCAAGTCCGCAGGTCTGGTGGAACCGACTATAATAATATTCTCCCCCTTCGTCTCCCCCTTCGCCGCCCCCTTCGTTGCCCTCTTCGCCGCCCCCTTCGTCGTCCCCTTCGTTTTTATATATTTTTTCTTGTCTTCTCTTTCCTTTTCTTCACTAATGATACTCTCTCCCTTCGTCAGGCTCAGAGGAAGACCTGCGGGGAACTCAAGGGTCAGTGCATCAAATATGATAAGTTGGACGAGCAGTGCCTTGGCACCCAAGACTTGACCGCGCACTGCCGAAGCCGTAAGAAGATCTGCTGCCTGCCTCCAGGTGAGTACACAACCAACCTTACGATACCTGTCCCTCACACCTGTTGACGTCTCATTAACTCCATGATTCACGATATTTCTTTTGTTTGTTTCTTTCTTTTGTTTTCTCATTATTTCCTTAGCCTCTTTTTGTTTTGTTTTTTCTCACAGAGTATTCTTTTTTCCCCCTCCTCTATTTTTCCCTCCTCCTCCGCTTCCTCCTTTTGTTTCTTCCCCCGTTTCTTCTTTTCCTACTTTTCTTATCTTTTTTTCCTATACCTATTTTTCCTTTTCCTTCAAAATGACGATCTTCAAACTTTTTCCCCCGTTCTTTCTTTTTTTTTATTTCTCTTACATATCTTTTAAATTATTTTCCTTTTCGCTTTCTATACCGCGATCTTTCTACTTTTCCCCCATTCTTTCTCTTTCCTTTTCTCTCATCTTCTTTCACCTTTTGTTTCCTTTTCTCTTTCTAATTATGATACGTGTATCTTAATTGTTTTTCACCCTTCCCCATCGTTCCTTCTCTTTCTATTCCTCTTACTATTATTTTCTCTCATCTTTCTTCTCTTCTCTTTCTAATCACGACCTTCCTTCTTTTTCCTCCAATACTTTTCTTTCTATTGTTCTTACCTTTTTTCTCAATCATTTTCCTTTTCTCTTTGTAACCACATCTCCTGTTCTCCCCCCGTCCTTGTCTCGCCCAGCCCAAGACGCCGCCGTTGCCACTCAACCATGCACTGCGGGGGCTGGTGCGACAGGTGGTGAGGCAGGTGGAGAGGCAGCAGGTGAGCAGACAGGTGCGCAGGTGGCGGCGGGAGACGAAGCAGGAGCAGAACAGCCAGCAGGGGAAGCAGGAGCAGAAGCAGAACAGGCTGGAGAACAGGCAGGAGAACAAGCAGATGGAGAGCAGCCAGCAGCAGGAGCCGCAGAAGGTGAAGCAGCAGCAGCAGGAGAAGGAGCAGGTCGCCACATTAGAGCAGCAGAGGAAGAAGAACAAGAAGATGGTGATGAAGAGTTTGAAGATGAGGAAGAGTATGACGAAGAAGAATATGATGATGAAAAGTATGAAGATAAGGAAGAGTATGACGAAGAAGAATATGAAGACGAGGAAGGGGTCGACGAAGAATATGAAGATGAGGAAGAAGACGAAGACACCGAGGGATACGAAGAAGAAGGAGAATTAGAAGAAGAGGAAGAAGAAGAAGAAGAAGAGTTCCCACTGGAAGAAGAGGCAAACGAAATTGTGGTGAGAAGTGTGGACAAGAATGGAGAAGACATAGTGGACGGCTTGACACAGAGGAAGGTGAACAAGAACAAGAACAAGAAGAACAAGACAAACAAGAACGAGAAGAACAAGAAGAATAAGACGAACAAGAACGAGACGAACAAGAACGAGAAGAACAAGGCGAACAAGAACGAGAAGAATAACAAGAAGAATAAGACGAACAAGAACAAGACGAACAAGAACGAGAAGAACAAGACGAACAAGAATGAGAAGAACAAGACGAACAAGAAGGAGAACAACAAGAAGAACAAAGTGAGCATGAACAAGGTAGAGAAAGTGAAGAAAACGGAGAACAAGAAGAACAAAGTGAGCATGAACAAGGTAGAGAAAGTGAAGAAAACGGAGAACAAGAAGAAGAACAAAGTGAGCATGAACAAGGTAGAGAAAGTGAAGGACTCGGAGAACAGGGCCACTGCCGAAGGGGAGACTGAATCCAAGGGCCAACGTAAGTAAACAAAGAAAACGGAAAGCAAAGAAAGTGGGATGAGGGTTGACACCGTTCCCATTTTCTTTATTCTATTTACACTCATGAGTTTCTGAATATAAGTAAAGAAAGAAAACGGGAGGTGAAGAAAGCGGGGTGAGGGCTGACATCTTTTCCATTTTCATTTTTTTTTTTTAGAGAGCATTTTTGAAGATAAAGATAGAAAGAGAATGAAAGGTAAAGAAAGTGGGAGAAGGGTTGACAACTTTCCCATTTTTTGTCAAATTATTAATCTTCCATTTTCTCAAGAGTGTTACTGAATATAAAGTTGGTTATTATCTTCCCTATCATCATCATCACCATCACCTTTCACTAGTTTCCCCAAATCACGCCTTTTTAATAATCTAATACACTCGATAACATTTTTTAATAATACAAAGTTGGTTGTTATCCACTATCATCATCACTTTCACCATCGCCCCTTCATTATCCTCCCCAAATCACACCTTTCACCCTCTCCTCGCCCTTCCTTTCACCATCACCCCTTCATTAACCTCCCCAAATCACACCTTTCACCCTCTCCTCGTCCTTCCTTTCACCATCACCCCTTCATTATCCTCCCCAAATCACGCCTTTCACCCTCTCCTCGTCCTTCCTTTCACCATCACCCCATCATTATCCTCCCCAAATCACACCTTTCACCCTCTCCTCGTCCTTCCTTTCACCATCACCCCTTCATTATCCTCCCCAATTCACACCTTTCACCCTCTCCTCGTCCTTCCTTTCACCATCACCCCTTCATTATCCTCCCCAAATCACACCTTTCACCCTCTCCTCGTCCTTCCTTTCACCATCACCCCTTCATTATCCTCCCCAAATCACACCTTTCACCCTCTCCTCGTCCTTCCTTTCATCAGCGTGTCGTCTGGGCAAGAAGTGCAAGAAGGCCAATGGTGTGTGCCAGTCTCCGTGGGACAACTGCAAGGGCCAGATCATTGACGGGGCCTGCGATACTGAAGGATGCGTCTGCTGCGCCCGTAAGTCAGACCCGCGTTCCTAAACATTTCGAGGCTCACACTCCTATTGGATAAGGCTTTGGTAGGCGTTGGTTGGCTGCCACGCTCCCTCTCTCTCTCTCTCTCTCTCTCTCTCTCTCTCTCTCTCTCTCTCTCTCTCTCTCTCTCTCTCAACGTATTTTTCGATGATTAATTCTCTTGTTTTGAGTCCACACACCACCCTCGAGGTAATAGTCTAGGTGGCTTGGCCTGGCTGACCGGCGCGGTGTGAGCGGTGTGACCGTCACCCTACAATAGCCGCTAAATGACTAAATGACTCGTTGTTTTGTCCTCAGAAAGCGAATCTTTTGTAGAATTGTATGGTTGTATATAATTAAATGTATACAGAGTGTTTATAACTTATTTAGAAGCAGTTAACTGTAAGCAGTATGAGGGAGAGAGAGGGTGGCGGCGATGATGTGGCATATCCGCCACTCCCGCCAGCCACGCCGAAGGTGACTTGACAAAATGGGAAGACTGTGGAGATAGTTTGACAAGGCTCCTGTGCCATGAACGTGAAAACATCCACGAGAACCCGACTAACAGCCCTTGTGGCCAAATAGTGGTTGTGGGAGCCAAGAGTGAGTGGGTACATTTGGTTCCTGATCCGTACCTTCCCTCCCGCAGCCAAGACCAAGAAGAAGAAGAACAAGTGCAAGATCCAGAAGGCGTGCAAGAAGAAGAAGGGCAAGTGCCAGCCCGAACACAAGCGCTGCAAGGGCAAGACCAGCAAGAAGGGATGCAAGGGCAAGAACTGCGTCTGCTGCTACAGTGAGTACAGACACCTTCTTGTTCATTTATGGCACGCAAAGATGAGTTACGAAGAGAATGGCTACCTCGTACTATTTCGGTAAACAGTATCTACAAGCCTGACACTTTTTACCAGTCTCATTCTCCTACAGTGAGTACAGACACCTTCTTGTTCATTTATGGCACACAAAGATGAGTTACGAAGAGAATGGCTACCTCGTACTATTTCGGTAAACAGTATCTACAAGCCTGACACTTTTTACCAGTCTCATTCTCCTACAGTGAGTACAGACACCTTCTTGTTCATTTATGGCACGCAAAGATGAGTTACGAAGAGAATGGCTACCTCGTTTTATTTCGGTAAACAGTATCTTCAAGCCTGACACTTTTTACCAGTCTCATTCTCCTACAGTGAGTACAGACACCTTCTTGTTCATTTATGGCACGCAAAGATGAGTTACGAAGAGAATGGCTACCTCGTCCTATTTCGGTAAACAGTATCTACAAGCCTGACACTTTTTACCAATGTCATTCTTCTACAGGGAGTACAGACACCTTCTTGTTCATTTATGGCACGCAAAGATGAGTTACGAAGAGAATGGCTACCTCGTCCTATTTCGGTAAACAGTATCTACAAGCCTGACACTTTTTACCAGTCTCATTCTGCTACAGTGAGTACAGACACCTTCTTGTTCATTTATGGCACGCAAAGATGAGTTACGAAGAGAATGGCTACCTCGTCCTATTTCAGTAAACAGTATCTACAAGCCTGACACTTTTTACCAGTCTCATTCTGCTACAGTGAGTACAGACACCTTCTTGTTCATTTATGGCACGCAAAGATGAGTTACGAAGAGAATGGCTACCTCGTACTATTTCGGTAAACAGTATCTTCAAGCCTGACACTTTTTACCAGTCTCATTCTCCTACAGCGCCAGGGTGAGTGTATGTCATATGTTAGTATTGAGTCGGTCTCACACTACATCTTGACCATTCTTCCTTGTCTCATAGTGTATATTTTGTCATTCTGAAGCTGTTGAATCCATGGTTTGAATATTAGTAGAAGACATATATGACAACAGAAGAGCATTTGGTGAGGTAGGAAACGCGATATGAAAGGGGCATATAGGAAATCTTAACCCATGCATATATGTAGTGCAAAATGATTGAGGGGGGGAGGGGGGAAATAATTAGAAAATAACTTTGACTTGTGCCAGAAACAGTGATTGAGCAGACTCCTTCAAAACGCAGCAATGGATACCCCTTTCCTATATTAGTCAATTAAAGGAAGGACTTCCAGCACCACCGAATAGGAAGAAGGAACCTAAAAGAAATAGCTCATAGGAAGGAAGGATAAATAGAGAATGGAGAGCAGAAAGCTAGACATGGCTGAGAAAGGACAGAAATGATAGAACAATGAATAAAGAATGAAGAATAGAACAGGAAACTAGAAAAGACTGAGAAAATGCAGAAAGGATAGAAGGATAAATTCAGAATGGAAAATAGAACAGGAAACTAGACAGGGCTAAGAAAGACGGACAAAAAGAAAGATAGATAAGTGAAAATCCAAATACAATTAGAAAATATAAATGAATAAAAAAAAATTAGACAAGCAGAAAACTACGTAGACAAAACTCAGAAAATAAGACAAGGAAGAAAGGATAATTATATGTAGGAAAAAAAACACATTACGAGAAAGAGAGAGAGAAACTGACAGCCAGAGAAACAAGGACTAGAAAGCAGAAAAGAGAAATAGAGAGAATGACAGCTAAGGATAACAAAGAATAGACAGATGAAAAATAGTGAAATAGCAAGCAAAACAACTAGTGAATAGAAACAACACACTCAAACAGATGCACACACTTGTAAAACTAATAAAAAGGAAAGAAAAAATGAAACAGAAAAGCAGTGAATAGAAATAAAGCACACAAAAAGGCACGCTTGAAAAACTAATAAAATGAGAGGAATAATAGAATGAAAGGAAATAAAAAAACAAAGGAGCCAGGACCACAGTTTGCACCACCACCACCACCTTCACCTCACACCCACAGAGAAGAAGAAGTGCAGGCAGAGCGACGAATGCGCCAAGCTCACCGGAAAATGCCAGAACAAGAAGAAGACGTGCAGCGGCTGGACCTCTGAGGACGCGTGCAAGGGCAAGAACTGCGTGTGTTGCATCGGTGAGTGTTGCTCAAAACATGCAGTGTTGAAATATAGACTGAGTAATAATGGAGTGTTGTAGATATCCAGTATTGCTTTTAGTGTTGCCAAGTTACCTCTCTTTGCACAATAACATACCCTTACCCTCACCACCACCTTGGTCTCAATCCCACAGATGAACCCGAGGTGTGCGACCAGTCAGAGGAGTGCACCAAGGTTGAGGGCCAGTGTCAGAGCAAGGATAGCGAATGTGCTGGTTGGGCCATTGAGGAGAAGTGCACTGGAGACAACTGTGTGTGTTGTATCGGTAAGTATCGCTGCGTTTACGATGTTGTCTTGGAGTCAAATACAGTTGAAGATTCAGCTTAGATCAGATTACAGTTTCAAATACAGTTTTTTGCTAGGTTTCTCAGCAGTAACATTCTATATTAGATAGGTTAGGAAAAACAAAACTGGATAGATGAGGGCATACAAAACTAAATAAAATAAAACATACAAACTAGATAGATAGAAACAGAGAACTGATGAAAAAAGGAAGAGATGATAAAATATGTAGCCAGTATCATTTGCATCCTCCTTATCACCACCACCACCACCCTGTCTCCCGCCTACAGATGAGCAGGTGGTGTGCGATCAAGCAGATGAGTGTGAGAAGATCAAGGGCGTTTGCCAGAGCAGGTCAAGCAAGTGCGATGGTTGGGCCATTGACAACATGTGCACCGGTGATGACTGTGTGTGTTGCATCGGTAAGTGTTGTCTGACTCTACAGTGTTGCCTTTCGTAGAGATAAAATACTACAGTCACAGATACATTTAAGATCGAATTGGTTTCAAATACAGTTTCTCCTGAGGCCTTTGAGCAGCAACATACAAACCACCACCACCACCACCACCTTCACATCCCACCACCATCACCACTTTTACCACCACCACCGCCACCTTTGCCTCCCACCCACAGATGAGCAGGTGGTGTGCGAACAGTCCATGGAGTGTGAGAAGATCCACGGCAAGTGCCAGGACAAGGACAGCGAGTGCCACGGCTGGGCCATCGACAAAGTGTGCGAGGGTGAAAACTGCGTGTGTTGCATCCGTAAGTGTTGCTCAGAATACTGTGTTGCCTTCTTTAGAACAATACTTATACAGTTTTTCATTAGATCTTTGAGCAGCAATATAGCCATACACACAAAGATTCATTAAAACAATACAGGTCAGAGTGAATGAAATATTAAAGTATGCTCTCAGACACAGAATTGATAAAAAAGAAAAAAATAACGAAACAAGGAGCCAGAACCACAACTAACCTCCACCACCCCTCCCTGCACCCCCCCTATCCTACCACCACCTCCTTGCCTCACGTGACCCCACAGATGAGGAGCCAGTGTGTGAACAGTCAGTGGAGTGTATGAAGATCAAGGGCCAGTGTCAGGGCAAGAAGGCAGCATGCAACGGCTGGGTCATTGAGAAAGTGTGTGACGGCGAGGACTGTGTGTGTTGCATCGGTAAGTGTTCCTAGTCTCTAGTGTTTTCTTTTTACAGTAAGGGAGGCAGTTCAGGGCAAACTCAAAGAAGGAGGGTAGGCTAGAAGTGTACCCTCTTTAGAAAAATGCCAATACACTTGTTCTTTGTTATAATATATAATGTAAAACTGTAAAAGACCTGCAGCTAAGGAAGATAGAAGAGTAGGTATATTTTAGAGGCTGGTAAAGCAGTGATTGATGAGGTCAGTGTTTCTTTCACAGCTGATTCTATTTTTTTCTTATAATGTAATTTTCTTTCAAACAGATGAGACAACAACCACCACAACCGCAGCACCCACCACCACCACCACAGCACCCGTCACCACCACCACAGCACCACCACCACAGCACCCACCACCACCACCACAGCACCCGCCACCACCACCACAACCGTAGCACCCACCACTACCACAACAGCCGCACCAACAACCACCACCACCACTACTACAACCACTACCACTACCCCAGCACCAACCACCACCACCACAACCACCACCACAACCCCCACCACTACCTCTACTAGCACCACTACCACAAGTACCACCACCACCACGACTACCACCACCACCACCACCACCACTACTACCACCACTACTTAAAAGTCAGGAGTGTGGTGAGGAGGGGAACAGAGTGTGGCACAGCAGGGTCCTGATGTGCCGTGGCAGGAACGAGAAGCGGACGAGACACATGGATTTATTTTAGAAGTACAAAAGTAAAAAGAGAAAAAAAGGAATCTATGGCGGAGTATTGTATCTTAAGGACGGATCAGCTGTAGTCTGCATCCCCTCCTTGTTTTCTCCGTTGTTTGTATGGGAGTGTATTTTATTTAAGGCGTATGTTGTTTGATACTTTGATTAGTCTTATTACATACTCTGCACCTTGCTGAGTTTGTTGGTTATTTTATTTTGTATTTATTTATCGTATTGTTTTCTTCTGCCTGTAAAGCTTTGTTGATATTCTGAAATATATTTATTTGCAAATCTGCACTGCATCAATAGTTGTTTTCTTTATTTATATGCATTCCTTTATTTTACATTCATCAAATGGAGAAAATGAGATTATTATTCAGATTTAACACACACACACACACACACACACACACACACACACACACACACACACACACACACACACTGCTCCGGTAGCTCAATTGGTTAGAGTACTGTGCTGCAAGGCTTTACGGTCAGACCAACGGCGGTTCGAGCCCCATTCAGGCCGGATTCTTTCCGTTGACTAGGAGTGGTTACTGTTCCCCCTGGAACAAGGGGGATGGGGTGTATGGTGTGTGAGGTCCTGGGAGCACCCATAGATCGACTATAATGAGTATGCTTGCTCATGTCGGGAAGGTACTTGCTGGCGATTTCGAGTCCAACTCGTGATCAAGTCGTGGTGAACTACACAGGCAGTGCTGAGTAGTTTATTACTGTTTTACTCCTTTAATCTCATCTCCTTCGGCTTCCTCCCATTATCCCTCCTACCATCTCCCTCCCCTCCTTCCCCCTTCGTCTCCCTTCCTCTATCCCTCCTACCATCTCCCTCCCCTCCTTCCCCCTTCGTCTACCTTCCTCTATCCCTCCTACCATCTCCCTCCCCTCCTTCGCCCTTCCTCTATCCCTCCTACCATCTCCCTCCCCTCCTTCCCCCTTCGTCTCCCTTCCTCTATCCCTCCTACCATCTCCCTCCCCTCCTTCCCCCTTCCTCTATCCCTCCTACCATCTCCCTCCCCTCCTTCCCCCTTCGTCTCCCTTCCTCTATCCCTCCTACCATCTCCCTCCCCTCCTTCCCCCTTCGTCTCCCTTCCTCTATCCCTCCTACCATCTCCTCCCTCCTTCCCCCTTCGTCTCCCTTCCTCTATCCTCCTACCATCTCCTCCCCTCCTTCCCCTTCGTCTCCCTTCCTCTATCCCTCCTACCATCTCCCTCCCCTCCTACCCCCATTGCCTCCCTCCTCTCCATTTTCCTCCCTCCTACCCCCTCCACCACCCTTCATCTACCTCGCCTTCCATCTTCCACCCTCTTACCCCTTTCCTCCTCCTCTCTCTCAGTTACGCTTGACTGAGGTCTGGGCAGCATGTGGGTAATCTTTCGCCACGCGGTGATGGCTTGAAAAATCAGCGTGTTTCTGTGGGATTCGAACCTTGGTCCACGGGCTCACCACACCCGCACTGACCACTGGGCCACCGCCATTATTTTTATCTGCTGTCAGTTCATATATCTTTATATTTATCTACTTATCCATCTGTCTTTATATCTACCAGTTCATATATGTTTTTTATGTATTTAAAGTTTTACTCTTATATTTCATTACTTTTTCTATTCCTTTGTTTTTCATCGATATCTATCTACTTACCTATTAATTTGTCTGTACACACCTGGTTTAATCATCTGTATCTTCTATGCATATATTCTTATATTGACGTTGCTTAGGTCCGTGATACCCACTATATTTCCTATTATAACATTAACAACTTCAGCTCTCATATGTTTCCCATAGTTTTCTCCTCATGACATGAGAAACTCACCCAAGAAGAGTGAACAACCCCATAAAACTACCTCGTATCGTGTTAAAGCCGCATATTCAAGCCACTAATGTAACTAACTACCGCAGGTCTCCCGTTCACCCAAGTGTGGAACTCTGCGGTATTTACTTTGCATGTTTCACTTAACATTCCAAACCAACCCTTTTTCTGCGAGTTTCACTTAACCCTCTCCTCTCGTGCACCATAGGTTTCAATAAGTTTTCTTTTTCCATGTCTGTAGAATCCTTTCTCTGGCCGGCTACAGGGAGTTTATCCGTACGCCAAAGCATTTTGTTTCTCAGTCACTTTTCACCCACAAAGACTGCACTCATCCTCATAAATAATCTAACATTGGCTTCGTTATTAGTTGTAGATTTTCATGACAAAAAAATACAAAACAACAATTTATACGTCCATTTATGGACGCAGAATAAAGTGATATTAGAATTTTCCAAGGATTCCTATTCTTCCTTCAGATTTCCGATACGCCAGTTAGCACCATGAGATAGCCGCATGGCCGCGACGCGGAGCGCGAAGGGTTCAAAGCTCACAGCAGTGAGAGGAAGCGTCTGACTGGTACGCCGGTATGACGGAAACTGCGTTTGTTTTTGCCTCGCGGTCAGAGCCACGCCAGTGGAGCGGATGGCTAATAGTTCATTTGAGTGAGGCTGAGGAATCGCGTTCAACGAGATAATGACGCTATTGGCGTGAATATAAGTATTTCAAAATAAAAAAGAATTTCCCATTCACACTATTGCAAATTGGCGAGAAAGTGCGCGAGAGGGTTAACATGCCTTAGCAACCCTTTTCCTTTTTTTGGTAGTACTAATGGTAAAGCAAGAGGTGTATACTGCTGTTGGGGTGTTGCTTCTTTGATCAGCTCTCTTTTTGTATGTGTGTTTTCATTCTTTTCGTGATAGGTTGAGATGTTTCCCGTGGCTCGCGTGCGTCTGTCTGTGTGTGTGTGATTCACCCACGGCCTGATCATGAGCTGAACTCGTCATTGCCCACAAGTGGCCTACCCTTCCGATTAGAGCAAGGCTCATTAGTCTGTCTCTGTGTACTGCCGGGACCTTCACACACCCCATTCCCCTTGCTCAAGGGGGACAACAACCGCTTCTTATGAGTGGGAAAATCCCTGGCCTGAGTGGGACTTGAACCTCCGCCTGCCAGACCGTGAAGCCTGGCAGAACAGAGCTTTACCACTGAGTTACGGAGCGGTGTGTGTGTGTGTGTGTGTGTGTGTGTGTGTATATATATATATATATATATATATATATATATATATATATATATATATATATATATATATATATATATATATATATATATAATTCACACAGGCTGATCATGAACTTGGCTCGCAATTGCCAGAAAGTACCTCCCAACCTGAGCAAGCTCCTTATACTCTATCTCTGGATACTGCCAGGACCTTTAGTGTGTGTGTGTGTGTGTGTGTGTGTGTGTGTGTGTGTGTGTGTGTGTGTGTGTCATAAAAAAACACTGATAATTGTTCTCGATGTAGTAAAGCATCGTGGCGTCGAGCGATATAAACAAATGAGGTGAAAGTGATGATGAAGATGAACAAGGTGAGGGTGACGAAATTGAAGGTGGAGGGCCTACAGGAGCCTTCGTGCCAGCAGAAAGGTGATGAAGGGGTGGGGGGCGAAGGGGAGGGGGCAGCGCCTGAGGGGAAGGGTGGCTGTGAGGTGGGAGGTGATGTTGGGACACTGACGGTTTTGTCACGTGAGGGGGGCGGGGTGGTGGTGAACTTGGAATGGTCGACGACGTTAAGAAACTTCTTCAGGTACTTTAAGATTCCCCTTGCAAGAGCTCAATAAGCGTTAAGCGTAAGGGCTAGTTTGAGTCATCTGAGTTCGTCTCTCTCAAGGGCGGAATTATTTTCGTAGCGCGTCGCTGAACTCTCTCCAGTAATTCAATGTCCGTCCTGTAATTAGGGGGCCTGAGCTGTACCGCATACTCGAGGTGGGGTCTTGTCATCGAATCACACAAGTATAACATTGCTTCCGGCGTATTACGGTTGAAGGAAAGGAAAAATAAGGGATGATGAAGAAATGGGAAGGTAGAGGGAGGAGAAAAATGGACTGGAAAGGAAAATAAATGAAAGTAAAGTAAATGAGAGCAAAGGAAAATTAATGAGAGGAAGACTGAAAAGTTAGAAGAAAGTAAGGCAATGGAAGAGAAAGGAATGGAAAGGAAATTGGTGAAGGGAAAGAAGAGAAAGGGAAGATAAAAGGAGAACGAACAGAAAGGGAAAAATACTAATGTTAAAGGAAGGGAAAGGATGGGACAATAAAAGAAGCAAAGTGATTGACAGAAAAGGGAGGACAAAGAAAGCAAAGGAAAGGTAAGGAAAAGGAAGGGAAGGGAATGGGTGGGACAGCAAGGAAAGGGAACTGAAGGCAAGACATTTGGAAGGAAAAGTAAAGAAAGGAAAAATTAGATGGGTAAGAAAAAGAAAGATAATGAAAGGAAGGGAAGGGAAAAGTCGAAAAAGAAAAGCTTGGAAAGAAAGAGAAGAAGAAAGAAGGAAAGGAAATAAAGACGACAGGTGAGATAAAGAAAAAGACAAAGAGTAGGGGAGGAAGAAGAGAAGGAAAGGAAAAAAGAGAACGGGATATGAAAGAAAGAAAAGAAAGGAAGATAAGGGAAAGGCACGATGGAAAAGATGGCGGAAAAGAAAGGAAAGGAAGAGAAGAAAGAAATACGAATGACCACAAAGGTAAAAATAGCTGAGACACATCATAGGGTAAATATATAATTCTCTCTCTCTCTCTCTCTCTCTCTCTCTCTCTCTCTCTCTCTCTCTCTCTCTCTCTCTCTCTCTCTCTCTCTCTCTCTCTCTCTCCGTCTCTCATTCTCCTGCTCCTCTTTCCTCTCCCTTCCTTTTCTATATCCTCTTTCCTCTTCTTTTTCCTCTCCATCTATTATTCTCTTCCTCAGCATCTCTTCAGTAATCATATTTTTTTTAACATCTTCTTTTCCCTTCTTTCCCTTCTCTTTCTCTTCCTCTTATGTAACTTTTTTGTTCACCTTTCAGAGCATCCTCTTGTCCTCCTCTTCCTCCTCCTCTTGCTCACCTTCCACACCTGTGATCAAGGCATACAGGTGTGTTTTGACCCCCCCATCCCCCCGATACCCCCCTGAGAAACCTAGAGAGGGGGTGTAAGGGTGTATAAAAGCCCTCACCAGCACACCCTCAGCACATTCACTCACACCTCCACCCAGTGAAGTCTCCTTCCTCCTCCTCCTCCTCCTCCCGTCCTTCAGCATGAGGGGTTACCTGTACCTTACCTTCACCCTCGTGGTCCTGGCCGCAGCCTCCACACAGGTAAAGGCCGTGGCACACAAGCGATGCTTTCTGGCATCGTGCCACCAAGTGATGCCCGTAGCGGCAGCAAAACGTGCACGTGTAGTCACACGGTCGATCCGTCTACGAGCATCTTCCTCCGGCATCGTTTTGCTGCGGTTGGCCTCAATTTGTGTGTTTTGGCACATTCTTTGTCAAGAAAACGTCCCTGGACTCCTCTTGGCTTCGAAGAAGAAACGAGTCCTTTTGGCTTCCAAGAAGAAACACCGAGAGCATATTGCCTACTACGAACTTGTCAGGAAATTGAGCCTAGAATATCCGGAGACCCTTCGTGACTTTATGCGGCTGAACAACCGGGAACTGTTGAGGCGTGTAGCACCTCCAATAGAAAACCAGAACAGCAACATGAGAGTCATTGGTGTCCCAGAGGTACTTGTTTTCTCTTGCCATATCACAGAGATGCTACAACATCTCTTGGCCAGCCAACATTACCTAGTCATTTCTCTGTATTTCACTGAAAGTTACAAGACACGTGTCGTGCGTTCGGTGGTGTGTGTGTGTGTGTGTGTGTGTGTGTGTGTGTGTGGCGTCGTCTGCTCCAATATGTTAACAAAGACGCCCGCACTGGTGGCGATTATGCGCATATCCCCTTTTGCTGCCAAAAGATGCACGTACCGGCATCAGTGGCATGAAAATACCAAAGGATGCCGGAAAAATGTTCGCGTGACACGGACTTAAGGAGGGTTAATTAGTGAGCTGCACACCTCGGGTACTGGAAGGCTTGAAAAACTTAGCTACCTGGATTATGGTGTTATTTTTTCTTTTATTTTATTATTTTTTTTTTCTTTTTCGTACTATTTGTTTATTAGTGATACTCTCATTACATAAATTATTATTTTGCAACAAAATTTTGGCAATATAGCAAAGGTTCTGCGACACTATCGTTTTTCAAGCCTGAGTTGACGATAACACCGGAAGTCCTTTGCTATTGAGCACCGGCCACATTTACTTGCAGAATAACTATTTACGTAAGGAGGATTTAATCTTATAACATGATAAAACACCCTCATCACGCCCAATATTTATACACATGTTATATGGACATGCCTTTAATAATGCTTTACATTGCTATGGCAGTGAGTGCAAAATTATCTTTGCAAGTTTGTGTTGAAAAATCGCTAAGTCACTCCCCTGCCCAGGGAAGTTAAGAGAAAATTCTAATTCTGGCGGTGACGGCACCGACGCCCGCTGCGACGGCCACACGATTCTGGAAATATTGTTTGGTTTTCTTTATTTCTTATTCTTTACTTCTGCTCAGTGTTTATGAGTTGTATTTTTCAGTTTTTACCTCCATCTCATGTTTTTCTTTCTTTTTTATCTTGTTTATTTCCTGCTTATATTTTTCCTGTCTTGTTTTTTGTCAAGAGTTTTTGTTTGTACTTTTTTCAGTTGTTGCTTCTCTCTTTATCTTATTTTTCTCTTCTCTCCATCCTTTACTTCCCTTCATCTCCTTCTCCTCCTCTCTTTGTCTTACCTCTCTTCATTTTATTTCCTCATCTCTCTCTTCTCCTTTTCTCCTTCTTCCTCCTCCTCCTCCTCCTCATAACCACGGTCTTCCTCTTCCTCTGTTCCTTCTCTTTCTATTTCTCTTTGTTTTCTTTATCTTTTTCCTTCTCTTTCCTTTTCGTCTCTTATAATATTCTCCTCCCCTTCGTCACCCCCTTCGTCTTTCTTTTTTCTTCTCTTCCTTTTCCTTTTCTCCACCAATACTATTCTCCCCCTTCGTCTCCCCCTTCGTCTCCCCCTTCGCCGCCCCCTTCGTCTCCCCCTTCGTCTCCCCCTTCGCCGCCCCCTTCGTCTCCCCCTTCGCCGCCCCCTTCATCGTCTCCTTCGTTTTTATCTTTTTTTTTCTTGTCTTCTCTTTCCTTTTCTTCACTAATGATACTCTCTCCCTTCGTCAGGCTCAGAAGAAGACCTGCGAGGAACTCAAGGGTCGGTGCGTCAAATATAATAAGTTGGACGAGAAGTGCCTTGGCACCCAAGACTTGACCGCGCACTGCCGAAGCCATAAGAAGATCTGCTGCCTGCCTCCAGGTGAGTACACAACCGACCTTACGATACCTGTCCCTCACACCTGTTGACGTCTCATTAACTCCCTGATTCACGATATTTCTTTTGTTTTCTCAATATTTCCTTTGCCTCTTTTTGTTTTGTTTTTACCTCAGAGTATTCTTTTTTCCTCCTCCTCCTCTATTTCTCCCTCCTCCTCCTCTCCCTTCTTCTGTTTCTTCCCTCGTTTCTTCTCTTCCTATTTTTCTTTTCTTTTTTTCCTATATCTTTTTTTCCTTTTCTCTTTCTAAATCACGATTTTTCTACTTTTCCCCTCGTTTCTTCTTATTTTATTTCTCTTATTTTTTTATTTATCCTCTTCCTTTTCGCTTTCTATACCACGACCTCGCTATACTTTCCCCCCTTTCTTTCTCTTTCCATTTCTCTTACCTTCTTTCCTTTACCTTTTGTTTCCTTTTCTCTTTCCAACTATGATGTCTTGTTATTAACCCCTCCCCATTGTTCCTTCTCTTTCTATTCCTCTTACAATTATTTTCTCTCATCTTTGTTCTCTTCTCTTTCTAACCACGACCTTCCTTCTTTTTCCTCCAATACTTTTCTTTCTATTGTTCTTGCCCTTTTTCTCAATCATTTTCCTTTTCTCTTTGTAACCACATCTCCTGTTCTCCCCCCGTCCTTGTCTCGCCCAGCCCAAGACGCCGCCGTTGCCACTCAACCATGCGCTGCGGGGGTTGGTGCGACAGGTGGTGAGGCAGGTGGAGAGGCAGCAGGTGAGCAGACAGGTGCGCAGGTGGCGGCGGGAGACGAAGCAGGAGCAGAACAGCCAGCAGGGGAAGCAGGAGCAGAACAGCCAGCAGGGGAAGCAGGAGCAGAACAGCCAGCAGGGGAAGCAGGAGCAGAACAGCCAACAGGGGAAGCAGGAGCAGAACAGCCAGCAGGGGAAGCAGGAGCAGAACAGCCAGCAGGGGAAGCAGGAGCAGAACAGCCAACAGGGGAAGCAGGAGCAGAACAGCCAACAGGGGAAGCAGGAGCAGAACAGCCAGCAGGGGAAGCAGGAGCAGAACAGCCAGCAGGGGAAGCAGGAGCAGAACAGCCAGCAGGGGAAGCAGGAGCAGAACAGCCAGCAGGGAAGCAGGAGCAGAACAGCCAGCAGGGAAGCAGGAGCAGAAGAGCCAGCAGGGGAAGTAGGAGCAGAAGCAGAACAGGCAGGAGAACAGGCAGGAGAACAACCAGATGGAGAGCAGCCAGCAGCAGGAGCCGCAGAAGGCGAAGCAGCAGCAGCAGGAGAAGGAGCAGGTCGCCACATTAGGGCAGCAGAGGAAGAAGGACAAGATGATGATGAGGAAGAGTTCGACGAAGAAGAATATGAAGACGAGGAAGAAGATGAAGATGCCGAAGAAGATGTAGAAGAAGAGGAAGAGGAAGAAGAGTTCCCATTGGAAGGAGAGGCAAGCCAAATAGTGTTAAGAAGAGTAAACAAGAATGGAGAAGAAATATTGGATAGCTTGACGCAGAGGAAGGTGAAGAAGAACAAGAACGAGAAGAAGAACAAGAAGAATAAGACGAAGAAGAACAAGACAAACAAGAATGAGAAGAACAAGAAGAATAAGACGAAGAACAACAAGAAGAACAAAGTGAGCAAGAACAAGGGCACGGAGAACAGGGCCACCGCCGAAGGGGAGACTGAATCCAAGGGCCAATGTAAGTAAACAAAGAAAACGGAAGAGAAAGAAAGTGGGATGAGGGTTGACAACGTTCCCATTTTCTTTATTGTTTTACTTTTTTTGAGTTTCTGAATATAAAAAAAGAAAATGGAAGAGAAAGAACGTGAGATGAGGGTTGACTATCTTATTTTCTTTATTCAATTTTAATATTATGATTTTTTTTTATATAAGGATAAAGGATGGTTGAGAAATTCGGACAAGGATTGATATCTTCTCCATTTTCTTGAGTATACCTTTTTCACCCTTTCCTCGTCCTTCCTTTCATCAGCGTGTCGTCTGGGGAAGAAGTGCAAGAAGGCCAATGGTGTGTGCCAGTCTCCGTGGGACAACTGCAAGGGCCAGATCATTGACGGGGCCTGCGATACTGAAGGATGCGTCTGCTGCGCCCGTAAGTCAGACCCGCGTTCCCAAACTCTCTGGGCTCGCACTCCCACACTGGATAAGGCTTTCGTAGAGGTTGTGTTTGTTTTTCCTTGGGTAGTTTTATGAGCCTTGTTGCTTGGTTGCCTCGTCTTCATATTCTTCTTCGTCGAACTCTTCCTCATCATCTTCTTGTTCTTCTTCCTCTGCTGCCCTAATCTGGCGACCTGCTCCTTCTCCTGCTGCTGCTGCTTCACCTTCTGCGGCTCCTGCTGCTGGCTGCTCTCCATCTGGTTGTTCTTCTTCTGCCTGTTCTGCTTCTGCTCCTGCAAGATATAACATTAAACCAGACATCTTCCTTTCCTGGACATCCTTCTTTCCTGGGCCCATATATTCTCAGACCTTTGGGGGCTTACACACCCACATTGGTGAAGGCTTTGTTAGACGTTGTGGGTTTATCCATGGCTAGTTTTAAGAGCCTATAGTATTTCCATTTTATCGTCACTTTGGCCGCTCTTCTGCCACGTCACACTCTCTCTCTCTCTCTCTCTCTCTCTCTCTCTCTCTCTCTCTCTCTCTCTCTCTCTCTCTCTCTCTCAACGTATTTTTCGATCATAAATTCTCTTGTTTTGGCCTTTTGCACGCCAGCCACGAGGTAATAGTCTAGGAGGCTTGGCTTGGCTGCGCGGCGCGGTGTGGGCGGCGCGGTGACGGCAACTGCTTGATAACTTTCCACGAGCCGCCCTGCCACACCGTGTAGGGATGTATACAAACTCATTCTTTTGTCCCCAGAAAACGAATCTCTTGTAGAATTGTAAGGTTATATATAATTAAATGTATACAGAGTGCTTATAACTTATTTAGAAGCAGTTAACTGTAAGCAATATGAGGGAGAGAGAGGGTGGCGGCGATGATGTGGCATATCCGCCACTCCCGCCAGCCACGCCGAAGGTGACTTGACAAAATGGGAAGACTGTGGAGATAGTTTGACAAGGCTCCTGTGCCATGAACGTGAAAACATCCACGAGAACCCGACTAACAGCCCTTGTGGCCAAATAGTGGTTGTGGGAGCCAAGAGTGAGTGGGTACATTTGGTTCCTGATCCGTACCTTCCCTCCCGCAGCCAAGACCAAGAAGAAGAAGAACAAGTGCAAGATCCAGAAGGCGTGCAAGAAGAAGAAGGGCAAGTGCCAGCCCGAACACAAGCGCTGCAAGGGCAAGACCAGCAAGAAGGGATGCAAGGGCAAGAACTGCGTCTGCTGCTACAGTGAGTACAGACACCTTCTTGTTCATTTATGGCACGCAAAGATGAGTTACGAAGAGAATGGCTACCTCGTCCTATTTCGGTAAACAGTATCTACAAGCCTGACACTTTTTACCAGTCTCATTCTGCTACAGTGAGTACAGACACCTTCTTGTTCATTTATGGCACGCAAAGATGAGTTACGAAGAGAATGGCTACCTCGTACTATTTCGGTAAACAGTATCTTCAAGCCTGACACTTTTTACCAGTCTCATTCTCTCATAATGGCGTGAGGCTTGGTTGGCAAGGGCAGGTTCCAAACTCCAAAGCTCAACGGTGCCTCGTATTATTTCGGTAAACAACATCTTTAAACCTGTCTCATCCTCATAGTGTCGTGAGGTTGGGTTGGCAAGGGCAGGTTCCAAGGTCCAGCGGTACCTTGTATTGTATCGGTAAACAGCATCTTGAAGCCAGACAATTCAAACTAGACAAGGCTGAGGAATAACAGACAAAAAGAAGGATAGATAAGAGAAAAGCAAGAGTTACATAATATAAATGACACAAAAATGGATAGAAAGGCAGAAAACTAGACAAGGCTGAGGAATAACAGACAAAAAGAAGGATAGATAAGAGAAAAGCAAGAGTTACATAATAGAAATGACACAAAAATGGATAGAAAGGCAGAAAACTAGACAAGGCTGAGAAAGAACAGCAAAAAAAGATGTATCAAATAATAAGAAAATAGAAATGACTAAAAACGTTAAAAATACAGAAAGCTAGAAAGGACAGACAAAAAGAAGAATAGACAGCGCATAGAAATGAGACACAAAAAATGACTCAAAAAACTTTAAAAAATGGAAAAACGAAAATAAAGGAGCCAGGACCAGTTCACCCCATCAACCCCGCAACCTTCACCTCACACCCGCAGAGAAGAAGAATTGCCAGCAGAGCGACGAATGCGCGAAACTCAGTGGAAAATGCCAGAACAAGAAGAAGACTTGCAGCGGCTCGATCTCCGAAGAGGCCTGCAAGGGCAAGAACTGCGTGTGTTGCATTGGCATTGGTGAGTGTTGCTTGTGGTTGTGTTGCCTTCCTGAGACTGATAAACACACACTTCTTCTTTGTTGTGATACAGAACTAACTGAACTTTATAAGACTTGCAAAGATAATATTTCAGAAGTGGATAGTGTTGTGATTCATATGGTTAGTGTTTCCTCCTTTGCAACACAGTGCTGACTCTATTCTTTCTTATAATATTGGACAGCTTTCTACAGCACTCGCAACACAAGAAGACAAACTAGTTGATATGTATAGATATTGTGTTTCTTCCTGTTTTCCTTCCCATAGAAACATTCAAATGCACTTCTTTGTTTAAACACCGGACAGTAACACACAAAAAAAGCACGCAACACTAAAAGATAGACTGTAAGATATCTTTTGGGAGTTCATAAAGGAGTGTTGCTTGTTGTTTTTCCCTGTTACCTCTCTTTGAACAACAACAGCACAATGCACCTCTTCTAACACCGGACAGTAACACACAAAAAAGCACGCAACACTAAAAGATAGACTGTAAGATATCTTTTGGAAGTTCATAAAGGAGTGTTGCTTATTGTTTTTCCCAGTTACCTCTCTTTGAACAACAACAGCACAATGCACCTCTTTCTTGTAACACTGGACAGTAACACACAAAACACGCCATAATGAAATACAGACTGTGAGTTAATATTGGAGTGTTGTAGGTATTCAGTGTTGCTTTTAGTGTTACCTAATTACAACTCTACACCATAACCTCCCCCTCCCCTTACCCTCACCACCACCACTACAACCATCACCTTTGTCTCACTCCCACAGAGGAACCCGAGGTGTGCGAGCCATCCGAGGAATGCACCAAGGTTGAGGGCCAGTGTCAGAGCAAGGATAGCGAATGTGCTGGTTGGATCATTGAGGAGAAGTGCGCCGGAGATAATTGTGTTTGTTGCATCAGTAAGTGTGACTAAGTTTCTGGTGTTGCAGTTCTTAGAAAGCAAATACAGTTAAAGATTCAGCTAAGGTCAAATTACAGTTTCAAATACATTTTCTTGCTAGATCTTTGAGCAGTAACATACAAAAGTGGATAGATGAGGACACACAAAATTAGATAGATTTGAACATACAAACAAGGTATAGATAGGAGGCAGAGAACTGATGAAAAAAGGGAAAAAAAAATAGGGAGCCAGAAACATTTATATCCCCCTTGCCATCACCACCACCACCACCACCCACAGATGAGCAGGTGGTGTGCGATCAAGCAGATGAGTGTGAGAAGATCAAGGGCGTTTGCCAGAGCAGGTCAAGCGAGTGCGATGGTTGGGCCATTGACAACATGTGCACCGGTGATGACTGTGTGTGTTGCATCGGTAAGTGTTGTCTGACTCTACAGTGTTGCCTTTCGTAGAGATAAAATACTACAGTTACAGATACATTTAAGATCGAATTGGTTTCAAATACAGTTTCTTCTGAGGTCTTTGAGCAGCAACATACAAACCACCACCACCACCACCACCACCACCTTCACATCCCACCACCATCACCACTTTTACCACCACCACCGCCACCTTTGCCTCCCCCCCACAGATGAGCAGGTGGTGTGCGAACAGTCCATGGAGTGTGAGAAGATCCACGGCAAGTGCCAGGACAAGGACAGCGAGTGCCACGGCTGGGCCATCGACAAAGTGTGCGAGGGTGAAAACTGCGTGTGTTGCATCCGTAAGTGTTGCTCAGAATACTGTGTTGCCTTCTTTAGAACAATACTTATACAGTTTTTCATTAGATCTTTGAGCAGCAATATAGCCATACACACAAAGATTCATTAAAACAATACAGGTCAGAGTGAATGAAATATTAAAGTATGCTCTCAGACACAGAATTGATAAAAAAAGAAAAAAATAACGAAACAAGGAGCCAGAACCACAACTAACCTCCACCACCCCTCCCTGCACCCCCCCTATCCTACCACCACCTCCTTGGCCTCACGTGACCCCACAGATGAGGAGCCAGTGTGTGAACAGTCAGTGGAGTGTATGAAGATCAAGGGCCAGTGTCAGGGCAAGAAGGCAGCATGCAACGGCTGGGTCATTGAGAAAGTGTGTGACGGCGAGGACTGTGTGTGTTGCATCGGTAAGTGTTCCTAGTCTCTAGTGTTTTCTTTTTACAGTAAGGGAGGCAGTTCAGGGGCAAACTCAAAGAAGGAGGGTAGGCTAGGAAGTGTACCCTCTTTAGAAAAATGCCAATACACTTGTTCTTTGTTATAATATATAATGTAAAACTGTAAAAGACCTGCAGCTAAGGAAGATAGAAGAGTAGGTATATTTTAGAGGCTGGTAAAGCAGTGATTGATGAGGTCAGTGTTTCTTTCACAGCTGATTCTATTTTTTTCTTATAATGTAATTTTCTTTCAAACAGATGAGACAACAACCACCACAACCGCAGCACCCACCACCACCACAGCACCCGTCACCACCACCACCACAGCACCCACCACCACCACAGCACCCACCACCACCACCACAGCACCCGCCACCACCACCACAACCGTAGCACCCACCACTACCACAACAGCCGCACCAACAACCACCACCACCACCCCCACTCCAACAACCACTACCACTACCCCAGCACCAACCACCACCACCACAACCACCACCACAACCCCCACCACTACCTCTACTAGCACCACTACCACAAGTACCACCACCACCACGACTACCACCACCACCACCACTACTACCACCACTACTTAAAAGTCAGGAGTGTGGTGAGGAGGGGAACAGAGTGTGGCACAGCAGGGTCCTGATGTGCCGTGGCAGGAACGAGAAGCGGACGAGACACATGGATTTATTTTAGAAGTACAAAAGTAAAAAAGAGAAAAAAAGGAATCTATGGCGGAGTATTGTATCTTAAGGACGGATCAGCTGTAGTCTGCATCCCCTCCTTGTTTTCTCCGTTGTTTGTATGGGAGTGTATTTTATTTAAGGCGTATGTTGTTTGATACTTTGATTAGTCTTATTACATACTCTGCACCTTGCTGAGTTTGTTGTTTATTTTATTTTGTATTTATTTATCGTATTGTTTTCTTCTGCCTGTAAAGCTTTGTTGATATTCTGAAATATATTTATTTGCAAATCTGCACTGCATCAATAGTTGTTTTCTTTATTTATATGCATTCCTTTATTTTACATTCATCAAATGGAGAAAATGAGATTATTATTCAGATTTAACACACACACACACACACACACACACACACACACACACACACACACACACACACTGCTTCGGTAGCTCAGTTGGTTAGAGTACTGTGCTGCAAGGCTTTACGATCAGACCGACGGCGGTTCGAGCCCCATTCAGGCCGGATTCTTTCCGTTGACTAGGAGTGGTTACTGTCCTCCCTGGAGCAAGGGGGATGGGGTGTATGGTGTGTGAGGTCCTGGGAGCACCCATAGATCGACTATAATGAGTATGCTTGCTCATGTCGGAGGGTACTTGCTGGCGATTTCGAGTCCAACTCGTGATCAGGACGTGGTGAATTACACAGGCACTGCTGAGGAGTTTATTACAGTTTTTCTCCTTTAAACTCATCTCCTTCGCCTTCCTCCCCTTATCCCTCCTACCATCTCCCTCCCCTCCTTCCCCCTTCGTCTCCCTTCCTCTATCCCTCCTACCATCTCCCTCCCCTCCTTCCCCCTTTGTGTCCCTTCCTCTATCCCTCCTACCATCTCCCTCCCCTCCTTCCCCCTTCGTCTCCCTTCCTCTATCCCTCCTACCATCTCCTCCCCTCCTTCCCCTTCGTCTCCTTCCTCTATCCCTCCTACCATCTCCTCCTCCTTCCCCTTCGTCTCCCTTCCTCTATCCCTCCTACCATCTCCCTCCCCTCCTTCCCCTTCTTCTCCCTTCCTCTATCCCTCCTACCATCTCCTCCCTCCTTCCCCTTCGTCTCCTTCCTCTATCCCTACTACCATCCCCTCCCCTCCTACCCCCATTGCCGCCCTCCCTCCATTTTTCCTCCCCTCCTACCCCCTCCACCTCACTCCATCTACCTCTCCTTCCATCTTCCACCCCTCTTACCCCCTTTCCCTCCCTCCCTCTCTCAGTTACGGTTGACTGAGATCTGGGCAGCATGTGGGTAATCTTTCGCCACGCGGTGGTGGCTTGAAAAATCAGCGTGTTTCTGTGGGATTCGAACCTTGGTCCACGGGCTCACCACACCCGCACTGACCACTGGGCCACCGCCATTATTTTTATCTGCTGTCAGTTCATATATCTTTATATTTATCTACTTAACCATCTGTCTTTATATCTACCAGTTCATATATGTTTTTTTTTATGTATACTTGTAGTTTTACTCATATTTCATTATTTTTTTTCCTTTCGTCTGTTTTTCATCGATATCTATCTACTTACCTATTAATTTGTCTGTACACACCTGGTTTAATCATCTGTATCTTCTTTTCTATGCATATATTCTTATATTGACGTTGCTTAGGTCCGTGATACCCACTATATTTCCTATTATAACATTAACAACTTCAGCTCTCATATGTTTCTCATAGTTTTCTCCTCATGACATGAGAAACTCACCCAAGAAGAGTGAACAACCCCATAAAACTACCTCGTATCGTGTTAAAGCCGCATATTCAAGCCACTAATGTAACTAACCATCGCAGATCTCCCGTTCACCCAAGCGTGGAACTCTGCGGTATTTACTTTGCATGTTTCACTTAACATTCCAAACCAACCCTTTTTCTGCGAGTTTCACTTAACCCTCTCCTCTCGTGCACCATAAGTTTCAATAAGTTTTCTTTTTCCATGTCCGTAGAATCCTTTCTCTGGCCGGCTACAGGGAGTTTATCCGTACGCCAAAGCATTTTGTTTCTCAGTCACTTTACCCACAAAGACTGCACTCATCCTTATAAATAATCTAACATTGGCTTCGTTATTAGTTGTAGTTTTACATGACATAATACAAAAATACAAAACAACAATTTAGAGGTCCATTTATGGACGCAGTATAAAGTAATATTAGAATTTTCCTAGGATTCTTATTCTTCCTTCAGATTTCCGATACGAGAGTTAGCACCATGAGACAGCGTAAAAGTAAAAACTTCCTAAAACAATGAAGAAAGTGCACCTTTTATTTGTTCTTTGCCTCTATTTTTATTCAAAACTAATGATAAATCAGCTTTTTTATCACAATTTGTAAAGCAGAAATCAAGGAAATCTCTCACGAAAAAGAAAAACAACTGTTTTCAATATCTCGTATAGTTTTATTGTGGTGGAATTTAGAAGTAGAAGACTATAAACTGGTGCGCAACTAGTGCGAAAATAAATACATTTGATTTCACATTCTCGTAGCTGTATATCTACCTCAGTGAAAAGGTAAGAAGGGTATATCCCCTGCAGGCCGCATGGCCGCGACGCGGAGCGCGAAAGGTTCAAAGCTCACAGCAGTGAGAGGAAGCGTCTGACTAGTATGCCAGTATGACGGCAGCTGCCTTTGTTTTTGCTGTGCGGTCAAAGCCACGCTAGTGGAGCGGGTGGCTAATAGTTCATTTGAGTGAGGCTGAGGAAATGCGTGTGTGTGATTCACCCACGGCCTGATCATGAGCTGAACTCGTCATTGCCCACAAATGGCCTACCCTTCCGATTAGAGCAAGGCTCATTAGTCTGTCTCTGTGTACTGCCGGGACCTTCACACACCCCATTCCCCATGCTCAAGGGGGACAACAACCGCTTCTTATGAGTGGAAAAATCCCTGGCCTGAGTGGGACCTGAACCTCCGCCTGCCAGACCGTGAAGCCTGGCAGCACAGAGCTTTACCACTGAATTACGGAGCGGTGTGTGTGTGTGTGTGTGTGTGTGTGTGTGTGTGTGTGTGTGTGTGTGTGTGTAATTCACTCACGGGGTGATCACGAACTGGGCTCGCAATTGCCAGCAAGTACCTCCCAACCCGAGCAAGCTCCTTATACTCGATCTCTGGATACTGCCAGGACCTTTAGTGTGTGTGTGTGTGTGTGTGTGTGTGTCATAAAAAAACACTGATAATTGTTCTCAATGCAGTAAAGCATTGAGGCGTCGAGAGAGATAAACAAACGAGGTGAAAGTGATGATGAAGATATACAAGGTGAGGGTGACGAAATTGAAGGTGGAGGGCCTACAGGAGCCTTCGTGGGGTGGGGGGCGAGGGGGAGGGGGCAGCGCCTGAGGGGAAGGGCGGCTCTGAGGTGGGAGGTGATGTTGGGACACTGACGGTTTTGTCACGTGAGGGGGGCGGGGTGGTGGTGAACTTGGAATGGTCGACGACGTTAAGAAACTTCTTAAAGTACTTAAAGATTCCCCTTGTAAGAGCTCAATAAGCGTTAAGCGTAAGGGCTTGTTTGAGTCATCTGAGTTCGTCTCTCTCAAGGGCGGAATTATTTTCGTAGCGCGTCGCTGAACTCTCTCCAGTAATTCAATGTCCGTCCTGTAATTAGGGGACCTGAGCTGTACCGCATACTCGAGGTGGGGTCTTGTCATCGAATCACACAAGTATAACATTGCTTCCGGCGTATTACGGTTGAAGGAAAGGGAAAATAAGGGATGATGAAGAAATGGGAAGGTAGAAGGAAAGATAAAAGAGAACGGGATATAAAAGAAAGAAAAGAAAGGAAGATAAGGGAAAGGCACGATGGAAAAGATGGCGGAAAAGAAAGGAAAGGAAGAGAAGAAAGAAATACGAATGACCACAAAGGTAAAAATAGCTGAGACACATCATAGGGTAAATATATAATTCTCTCTCTCTCTCTCTCTCTCTCTCTCTCTCTCTCTCTCTCTCTCTCTCTCTCTCTCTCTCTCTCTCTCTCTCTCTCTCTCTCTCTCTCTCTCTCTCTCTCCGTCCTTCTTCATTCTCCTGCTCCTCTTTCCTCTCCCTTCCTTTTCTATATCCTCTTTCCTCTTCTTTTTCCTCTCCATCTATTATTCTCTTCCTCAGCATCTCTTCAGTAATCATATTTTTTTTAACATCTTCTTTTCCCTTCTTTCCCTTCTCTTTCTCTTCCTCTTATGTAACTTTTTTGTTCACCTTTCAGAGCATCCTCTTGTCCTCCTCTTCCTCCTCCTCTTGCTCACCTTCCACACCTGTGATCAAGGCATACAGGTGTGTTTTGACCCCCCCTTCCCCCCTATCCCCCCCTGAGAAACCTAGAGAGGGGGTGTAAGGGTGTATAAAAGCCCTCACCAGCACACCCTCAGCACATTCACTCACACCTCCACCCAGTGAAGTCTCCTTCCTCCTCCTCCTCCTCCTCCCGTCCTTCAGCATGAGGGGTTACCTGTACCTTACCTTCACCCTCGTGGTCCTGGCCGCAGCCTCCACACAGGTAAAGGCCGTGGCACACAAGCGATGCTTTCTGGCATCGTGCCACCAAGTGATGCCCGTAGCGGCAGCAAAACGTGCACGTGTAGTCACACGGTCGATCCGTCTACGAGCATCTTCCTCCGGCATCGTTTTGCTGCGGTTGGCCTCAATTTGTGTGTTTTGGCACATTCTTTGTCAAGAAAACGTCCCTGGACTCCTCTTGGCTTCGAAGAAGAGACGAGTCCTTTTGGCTTCGAAGAAGAAACACCGAGAGCATATTGCATATTACGAACTTGTCAGGAAATTGAGCCTAGAATATCCGGAGACCCTTCGTGACTTTATACGGCTGAACAACCGGGAACTGTTGAGGCGTGTAGCACCTCTAATAGAAAACCAGAACAGCAACATGAGAGTCATTGGTGTCCCAGAGGTACTTGTTTTCTCTTGCCATATCACAGAGATGCTACAACATCTCTTGGCCAGCCAACATTACCTAGTCATTTCTCTGTATTTCACTGAAAGTTACAAGACACGTGTCGTGCGTTCGGTGGTGTGTGTGTGTGTGTGTGTGTGTGTGTGTGTGGCGTCGTCTGCTCCAATATGTTAACAAAGACGCCCGCACTGGTGGCGATTATGCGCATATCCCCTTTTGCTGCCAAAAGATGCACGTACCGGCATCAGATGGCATGAAAATACCAAAGGATGCCGGAAAAATGTTCGCGTGACACGGACTTAAGGAGGGTTAATTAGTGAGCTGCACACCTCGGGTACTGGAAGGCTTGAAAAACTTAGCTACCTGGATTATGGTGTTATTTTTTCTTTTATTTTATTATTTTTTTTTCTTTTTCGTACTATTTGTTTATTAGTGATACTCTCATTACATAAATTATTATTTTGCAACAAAATTTTGGCAATATAGCAAAGGTTCTGCGACACTATCGTTTTTCAAGCCTGAGTTGACGATAACACCGGAAGTCCTTTGCTATTGAGCACCGGCCACATTTACTTGCAGAATAACTATTTACGTAAGGAGGATTTAATCTTATAACATGATAAAACACCCTCATCATGCCCAATATTTATACACATGTTATATGGACATGCCTTTAATAATGCTTTACATTGCTATGGCAGTGAGTGCAAAATTATCTTTGCAAGTTTGTGTTGAAAAATCGCTAAGTCACTCCCCTGCCCAGGGAAGTTAAGAGAAAATTCTAATTCTGGCGGTGACGGCACCGACGCCCGCTGCGACGGCCACACGATTCTGGAAATATTGTTTGGTTTTCTTTATTTCTTATTCTTTACTTTTGCTCAGTGTTTATGAGTTGTATTTTTCAGTTTTTACCTCCATCTCATGTTTTCTTTCTTTTTTATCTTGTTTATTTCCTGCTTATATTTTTCCTGTCTTGTTTTTTGTCAAGAGTTTTTGTTTGTACTTTTTTCAGTTGTTGCTTCTCTCTTTATCTTATTTTTCTCTTCTCTCCATCCTTTACTTCCCTTCATCTCCTTCTCCTCTTCTCTTTGTCTTACCTCTCTTCATTTTATTTCCTCATCTCTCTCTTCTCCTTTTCTCCTTCTTCCTCCTCCTCCTCCTCCTCATAACCACGGTCTTCCTCTTCCTCTGTTCCTTCTCTTTCTATTTCTCTTTGTTTTCTTTATCTTTTTCCTTCTCTTTCCTTTTCGTCTCTTATAATATTCCCCTCACCTTCGTCACCCCCTTCGTCTTTCTTTTTCTTCTTCTTCCTTTTCTCCACCAATACTATTCTCCCCCTTCGTCTCCCCTTTCGTCTCCCCCTTCGCCGCCCCCTTCGTCTCCCCCTTCGTCTCCCCTTTCGTCTCCCCCTTCGCCGCCCCCTTCGTCTCCCCCTTCGCCGCCCCCTTCATCGTCTCCTTCGTTTTTATCTTTTTTTTTCTTGTCTTCTCTTTCCTTTTCTTCACTAATGATACTCTCTCCCTTCGTCAGGCTCAGAAGAAGACCTGCGAGGAACTCAAGGGTCGGTGCGTCAAATATAATAAGTTGGACGAGAAGTGCCTTGGCACCCAAGACTTGACCGCGCACTGCCGAAGCCATAAGAAGATCTGCTGCCTGCCTCCATGTGAGTACACAACCGACCTTACGATACCTGTCCCTCACACCTGTTGACGTCTCATTAACTCCCTGATTCACGATATTTCTTTTGTTTTCAAATTATTTCCTTTGCCTCTTTTTGTTTTGTTTTTACCTCAGAGTATTCTTTTTTCCTCCTCCTCCTCTATTTCTCCCTCCTCCTCCTCTCCCTTCTTCTGTTTCTTCCCTCGTTTCTTCTCTTCCTATTTTTCTTTTCTTTTTTTCCTATATCTTTTTTTCGTTTTCTCTTTCTAAATCACGATTTTTCTACTTTTCCCCTCGTTTCTTCTTATTTTATTTCTCTTATTTTTTTTTATTTATCCTCTTCCTTTTCGCTTTCTATACCACGACCTCGCTATACTTTCCCCCCTTTCTTTCTCTTTCCATTTCTCTTACCTTCTTTCCTTTACCTTCTGTTTCCTTTTCTCTTTCCAACTATGATGTCTTGTTATTCACCCTTCCCCATTGTTCCTTCTCTTTCTATTCCTCTTACAATTATTTTCTCTCATCTTTGTTCTCTTCTCTTTCTAACCACGATCTTCCTTCTTTTTCCTAAAATACTTTTCTTTCTATTGTTCTTGCCCTTTTTCTCAATCATTTTCCTTTTCTCTTTGTAACCACATCTCCTGTTCTCCCCCCGTCCTTGTCTCGCCCAGCCCAAGACGCCGCCGTTGCCACTCAACCATGCGCTGCGGGGGTTGGTGCGACAGGTGGTGAGGCAGGTGGAGAGGCAGCAGGTGAGCAGACAGGTGCGCAGGTGGCGGCGGGAGACGAAGCAGGAGCAGAACAGCCAACAGGGGAAGCAGGAGCAGAACAGCCAGCAGGGGAAGCAGGAGCAGAACAGCCAGCAGGGGAAGCAGGAGCAGAACAGCCAGCAGGGGAAGCAGGAGCAGAACAGCCAGCAGGGGAAGCAGGAGCAGAACAGCCAGCAGGGGAAGCAGGAGCAGAACAGCCAGCAGGGGAAGCAGGAGAACAGCCAGCAGGGGAAGCAGGAGCAGAACAGCCAGCAGGGGAAGCAGGAGCAGAACAGCCAGCAGGGGAAGTAGGAGCAGAAGCAGAACAGGCAGGAGAACAGGCAGGAGAACAACCAGATGGAGAGCAGCCAGCAGCAGGAGCCGCAGAAGGCGAAGCAGCAGCAGCAGGAGAAGGAGCAGGTCGCCACATTAGGGCAGCAGAGGAAGAAGGACAAGATGATGATGAGGAAGAGTTCGACGAAGAAGAATATGAAGACGAGGAAGAAGATGAAGATGCCGAAGAAGACGTAGAAGAAGAGGAAGAGGAAGAAGAGTTCCCATTGGAAGGAGAGGCAAGCCAAATAGTGTTAAGAAGAGTAAACAAGAATGGAGAAGAAATATTGGATAGCTTGACGCAGAGGAAGGTGAAGAAGAACAAGAACGAGAAGAAGAACAAGAAGAATAAGACGAAGAAGAACAAGACAAACAAGAATGAGAAGAACAAGAAGAATAAGACGAAGAACAACAAGAAGAACAAAGTGAGCAAGAACAAGGGCACGGAGAACAGGGCCACCGCCGAAGGGGAGACTGAATCCAAGGGCCAATGTAAGTAAACAAAGAAAACGGAAGAGAAAGAAAGTGGGATGAGGGGTGACAACGTTCCCATTTTCTTTATTGTTTTACTTTTTTAGAGTTTCTGAATATAAAAAGAAAATGGAAGAGAAAGAACGTGAGATGAGGGTTGACTATCTTATTTTCTTTATTCAATTTTAATATTATGATTTTTTTTTATATAAGGATAAAGGATGGTTGAGAAATTCGGACAAGGGTTGATATCTTCTCCATTTTCTTGAGTATACCTTTTTACACCCTTTCCTCGTCCTTCCTTTCATCAGCGTGTCGTCTTGGCAAGAAGTGCAAGAAGGCCAATGGTGTGTGCCAGTCTCCGTGGGACAACTGCAAGGGCCAGATCATTGACGGGGCCTGCGATACTGAAGGATGCGTCTGCTGCGCCCGTAAGTCAGACCCGCGTTCCCAAACTCTCTGGGCTCGCACTCCCACACTGGATAAGGCTTTCGTAGAGGTTGTGTTTGTTTTTCCTTGGGTAGTTTTATGAGCCTTGTTGCTTGGTTGCCTCGTCTTCATATTCTTCTTCGTCGAACTCTTCCTCATCATCTTCTTGTTCTTCTTCCTCTGCTGCCCTAATGTGGCGACCTGCTCCTTCTCCTGCTGCTGCTGCTTCACCTTCTGCGCCTCCTGCTGCTGGCTGCTCTCCATCTGCTTGTTCTCCTTCTGCCTGTTCTGCTTCTGCTCCTGCAAGATATAACATTAAACCAGACATCTTCCTTTCCTGGACATCCTTCTTTCCTGGGCCCATATATTCTCAGACCTTTGGGGGCCTACACACCCACATTGGTGAAGGCTTTCTTAGACGTTGTGGGTTTATCCATGGCTAGTTTTAAGAGCCTATAGTATTTCCATTTTATCGTCACTTTGGCCGCTCTTCTGCCACGTCACACACTCTCTCTCTCTCTCTCTCTCTCTCTCTCTCTCTCTCTCTCTCTCTCTCTCTCTCAACGTATTTTTCGATCATAAATTCTCTTGTTTTGGCCTTTTGCACGCCAGCCACGAGGTAATAGTCTAGGAGGCTTGGCTTGGCTGCGCGGCGCGGTGTGAGCGGCGCGGTGACGGCAACTGCTTGATAACTTTCCACGAGCCGCTCTGCCACACCGTGTAGGGATGTATACAAACTCATTCTTTTGTCCCCAGAAAACGAATCTTTTGTAGAATTATATGGTTGTATATAATTAAATGTATACAGAGTGTTTATAACTTATTTAGAAGCAGTTAACTGTAAGCAATATGAGGGAGAGAGAGGGTGGCGGCGATGATGTGGCATATCCGCCACTCCCGCCAGCCACGCCGAAGGTGACTTGACAAAATGGGAAGACTGTGGAGATAGTTTGACAAGGCTCCTGTGCCATGAACGTGAAAACATCCACGAGAACCCGACTAACAGCCCTTGTGGCCAAATAGTGGTTGTGGGAGCCAAGAGTGAGTGGGTACATTTGGTTCCTGATCCGCACCTTCCCTCCCGCAGCCAAGACCAAGAAGAAGAAGAACAAGTGCAAGATCCAGAAGGCGTGCAAGAAGAAGAAGGGCAAGTGCCAGCCCGAACACAAGCGCTGCAAGGGCAAGACCAGCAAGAAGGGATGCAAGGGCAAGAACTGCGTCTGCTGCTACAGTGAGTACAGACACCTTCTTGTTCATTTATGGCACGCAAAGATGAGTTACGAAGAGAATGGCTACCTCGTACTATTTCGGTAAACAGTATCTTCAAGCCTGACACTTTTTACCAGTCTCATTCTGCTACAGTGAGTACAGACACCTTCTTGTTCATTTATGGCACGCAAAGATGAGTTACGAAGAGAATGGCTACCTCGTACTATTTCGGTAAACAGTATCTTCAAGCCTGACACTTTGCAAAGATGAGTTACGAAGAGAATGGCTACCTCGTCCTATTTCGGTAAACAGTATCTTCAAGCCTGACACTTTTTACCAATGTCATTCTCCTACAGTGAGTACAGACACCTTCTTGTTCATTTACGGCACGCAAAGATGAGTTACGAAGAGAATGGCTACCTCGTACTATTTCGGTAAACAGTATCTTCAAGCCTGACACTTTTTACCAGTCTCATTCTCTCATAATGGCGTGAGGCTTGGTTGGCAAGGGCAGGTTCCAAACTCCAAAGCTCAACGGTGCCTCGTATTATTTCGGTAAACAACATCTTTAAACCTGTCTCATCCTCATAGTGTCGTGAGGTTGGGTTGGCAAGGGCAGGTTCCAAGGTCCAACGGTACCTTGTATTGTATCGGTAAACAGCATCTTGAAGCCAGACAATTCAAACTAGACAAGGCTGAGGAATAACAGACAAAAAGAAGGATAGATAAGAGAAAAGCAAGAGTTACATAATAGAAATGACACAAAAATGGATAGAAAGGCAGAAAACTAGACAAGCCTGAGAAAGAACAGCAAAAAAAGATGTATCAAATAATAAGAAAATAGAAATGACTAAAAACGTTAAAAATACAGAAAGCTAGAAAGGACAGACAAAAAGAAGAATAGACAGCGCATAGAAATGAGACACAAAAAAAGACTCAAAAAACTTTAAAAAATGGAAAAAGGAAAATATAGGAGCCAGGACCAGTTCACCCCATCAACCCCGCAACCTTCACCTCACACCCGCAGAGAAGAAGAATTGCCAGCAGAGCGACGAATGCGCGAAACTCAGTGGAAAATGCCAGAACAAGAAGAAGACTTGCAGCGGCTCGATCTCCGAAGAGGCCTGCAAGGGCAAGAACTGCGTGTGTTGCATTGGCATTGGTGAGTGTTGCTTGTGGTTGTGTTGCCTTCCTGAGACTGATAAACACACACTTCTTCTTTGTTGTGATACAGAACTGAACTTTATAAGACTTGCAAAGATAATATTTCAGAAGTGGATAGTGTTGTGATTCATATGGTTAGTGTTTCCTCCTTTGCAACACAGTGCTGACTCTATTCTTTCTTATAATATTGGACAGCTTTCTACAGCACTCGCAACACAAGAAGACAAACTAGTTGATATGTATAGATATTGTGTTTCTTCCTGTTTTCCTTCCCATAGAAACATATAAATGCACTTCTTTGTTTAAACACCGGACAGTAACACACAAAAAAGCACGCAACACTAAAAGATAGACTGTAAGATATCTTTTGGGAGTTCATAAAGGAGTGTTGCTTGTTGTTTTTCCCTGTTACCTCTCTTTGAACAACAACAGCACAATGCACCTCTTCTAACATTGGACAGTAACACAAAAGCACGCAACACTAAAAGATAGACTGTAAGATATCTTTTGGGAGTTCATAAAGGAGTGTTGCTTGTTGTTTTTCCCTGTTACCTCTCTTTGAACAACAACAGCACAATGCACCTCTTCTAACATAGGACAGTAACACACAAAAAAGCACGCAACACTAAAAGATAGACTGTAAGATATCTTTTGGAAGTTCATAAAGGAGTGTTGCTTGTTGTTTTTCCCAGTTACCTCTCTTTGAACAACAACAGCACAATGCACCTCTTCTAACACTGGACAGTAACACACAAAACACGCCATAATGAAATACAGACTGTGAGTTAATATTGGAGTGTTGTAGGTATTCAGTGTTGCTTTTAGTGTTACCTAACTACAACTCTGCACCATAACCTCCCCCTCCCCTTACCCTCACCACCACCACTACAACCATCACCTTTGTCTCACTCCCACAGAGGAACCCGAGGTGTGCGAGCCATCGGAGGAATGCACCAAGGTTGAGGGCCAGTGTCAGAGCAAGGATAGCGAATGTGCTGGTTGGATCATTGAGGAGAAGTGCGCCGGAGATAATTGTGTTTGTTGCATCAGTAAGTGTGACAAAGTTTCTGGTGTTGCAGTTCTTAGAGAGCAAATACAGTTAAAGATTCAGCTAAGGTCAAATTACAGTTTCAAATACATTTTCTTGCTAGATCTTTGAGCAGTAACATACAAAAGTGGATAGATGAGGACACACAAAATTAGATAGATTTGAACATACAAACAAGGTGGATAGGAGGCAGAGAACTGATGAAAAAAGGAAAAAAAAAAATAGGGAGCCAGAAACATTTATATCCCCCTTGCCATCACCACCACCACCACCACCCACAGATGAGCAGGTGGTGTGCGATCAAGCAGATGAGTGTGAGAAGATCAAGGGCGTTTGCCAGAGCAGGTCAAGCGAGTGCGATGGTTGGGCCATTGACAACATGTGCACCGGTGATGACTGTGTGTGTTGCATCGGTAAGTGTTGTCTGACTCTACAGTGTTGCCTTTCGTAGAGATAAAATACTACAGTCACAGATACATTTAAGATCGAATTGGTTTCAAATACAGTTTCTCCTGAGGTCTTTGAGCAGCAACATACAAACCACCACCACCACCACCACCTTCACATCCCACCACCATCACCACTTTTACCACCACCACCGCCACCTTCACCTCCCACCCACAGATGAGCAGGTGGTGTGCGAACAGTCCATGGAGTGTGAGAAGATCCACGGCAAGTGCCAGGACAAGGACAGCGAGTGCCACGGCTGGGCCATCGACAAAGTGTGCGAGGGTGAAAACTGCGTGTGTTGCATCCGTAAGTGTTGCTCAGAATACAGTGATTCCATGTGTTGCCTTTTTTAGAATGACACAAATGCAGTCTCTCGTTAGACCTTTGACACCTTTAAATGAATGAAGACCTTCAAAACAATACAAATACATTTTTCTTTCTTCTCGCTTCACTCCTGCAGATGAGGAGCCGGTGTGTGAACAGTCAGTGGAGTGTATGAAGATCAAGGGCCAGTGTCAGGGCAAGAAGGCAGCATGCAACGGCTGGGTCATTGAGAAAGTGTGTGACGGCGAGGACTGTGTGTGTTGCATCGGTAAGTGTTCCTAGTCTCTAGTGTTTTCTTTTTACAGTAAGGGAGGCAGTTCAGGGGCAAACTCAAAGAAGGAGGGTAGGCTAGGAAGTGTACCCTCTTTAGAAAAATGCCAATACACTTGTTCTTTGTTATAATATATAATGTAAAACTGTAAAAGACCTGCAGCTAAGGAAGATAGAAGAGTAGGTATATTTTAGAGGCTGGTAAAGCAGTGATTGATGAGGTCAGTGTTTCTTTCACAGCTGATTCTATTTTTTTCTTATAATGTAATTTTCTTTCAAACAGATGAGACAACAACCACCACAACCGCAGCACCCACCACCACCACAGCACCCGTCACCACCACCACCACAGCACCCACCACCACCACAGCACCCACCACCACCACCACAGCACCCGCCACCACCACCACCGTAGCACCCACCACTACCACAACAGCCACCAACAACCACCACCACCACCCCCACTCCAACAACCACTACCACTACCCCAGCACCAACCACCACCACCACAACCACCACCACAACCCCCACCACTACCTCTACTAGCACCACTACCACAAGTACCACCACCACCACGACTACCACCACCACCACCACTACTACCACCACTACTTAAAAGTCAGGAGTGTGGTGAGGAGGGGAACAGAGTGTGGCACAGCAGGGTCCTGATGTGCCGTGGCAGGAACGAGAAGCGGACGAGACACATGGATTTATTTTAGAAGTACAAAAGTAAAAAAGAGAAAAAAAGGAATCTTTGGCGGAGTATTGTATCTTAAGGACGGGTCAGCTGTAGTCTGCATCCCCTCCTTGTTTTCTCCGTTGTTTGTATGGGAGTGTATTTTATTTAAGGCGTATGTTGTTTGATACTTTGATTAGTCTTATTACATACTCTGCACCTTGCTGAGTTTGTTGTTTATTTTATTTTGTATTTATTTATCGTATTGTTTTCTTCTGCCTGTAAAGCTTTGTTGATATTCTGAAATATATTTATTTGCAAATCTGCACTGCATCAATAGTTGTTTTCTTTATTTATATGCATTCCTTTATTTTACATTCATCAAATGGAGAAAATGAGATTATTATTCAGATTTAACACACACACACACACACACACACACACACACACACACACACACACACACACACTGCTTCGGTAGCTCAATTGGTTAGAGTACTGTGCTGCAAGGCTTTACGGTCAGACCGACGGCGGTTCGAGCCCCATTCAGGCCGGATTCTTTCCGTTGACTAGGAGTGGTTACTGTTCCCCCTGGAACAAGGGGGATGGGGTGTATGGTGTGTGAGGTCCTGGGAGCACCCATAGATCGACTATAATGAGTATGCTTGCTCATGTCGGAGGGTACTTGCTGGCGATTTCGAGTCCAACTCGTGATCAGGACGTGGTGAATTACACAGGCACTGCTGAGGAGTTTATTACAGTTTTTCTCCTTTAAACTCATCTCCTTCGCCTTCCTCCCCTTATCCCTCCTACCATCTCCCTCCCCTCCTTCCCCCTTCCTCTATCCCTCCTACCATCTCCCTCCCCTCCTTCCCCCTTCGTCTCCCTTCCTCTATCCCTCCTACCATCTCCCTCCCCTCCTTTCCCCTTCGTCTCCCTTCCTCTATCCCTCCTACCATCTCCCTCCCCTCCTTCCCCCTTCGTCTCCCATCCACTATCCCACCTACCATATCCCTCCCTCCTTCCCCTTCGTCTCCTTCCTCTATCCCTCCTACCATCTCCTCCCTCCTTCCCCTTCGTCTCCCTTCCTCTATCCCTCCTACCATCTCCCTCCCCTCCTTCCCCCTTCGTCTCCCTTCCTCTATCCCTCCTACCATCTCCCTCCCCTCCTTCCCCCTTCGTCTCCCTTCCTCTATCCCTCCTACCATCTCCCTCCCCTCCTTCCCCCTTCGTCTCCCTTCCTCTATCCCTCCTACCATCTCCCTCCCCTCCTTCCCCCTTCGTCTCCCTTCCTCTATCCCTCCTATCATCTCCCTCCCTCCTTACCCCTTCTTCTCCCTTCCTCTATCCCTCCTACCATCTCCCTCCCCTCCTTCCCCCTTCGTCTCCCTTCCTCTATCCCTCCTACCATCTCCCTCCCCTCCTTCCCCCTTCGTCTCCCTTCCTCTATCCCTACTACCATCTCCCTCCCCTCCTACCCCCATTGCCTCCCTCCCTCCATTTTTCCTCCCCTCCTACCCCCTCCACCTCCCTTCATCTACCTCTTCTCCCATCTTCCACCCCTCTTACCCCCTTTCCCTCCCTCCCTCTCTCAGTTACGGTTGACTGAGATCTGGGCAGCATGTGGGTAATCTTTCGCCACGCGGTGATGGCTTGAAAAATCAGCGTGTTTCTGTGGGATTCGAACCTTGGTCCACGGGCTCACCACACCCGCACTGACCACTGGGCCACCGCCATTATTTTTATCTGCTGTCAGTTCATATATCTTTATATTTATCTACTTATCCATCTGTCTTTATATCTACCAGTTCATATATGTTTTTTATGTATTTAAAGTTTTACTCTTATATTTCATTACTTTTTCTATTCCTTTGTTTTTCATCGATATCTATCTACTTACCTATTAATTTGTCTGTACACACCTGGTTTAATCATCTGTATCTTCTTTTCTATGCATATATTCTTATATTGACGTTGCTTAGGTCCGTGATACCCACTATATTTCCTATTATAACATTAACAACTTCAGCTCTCATATGTTTCCCATTGTTTTCTCCTCATGACATGAGAAACTCACCCAAGAACAGTGAACAACCCCATAAAACTACCTCGTATCGTGTTAAAGCCGCATATTCAAGCCACTAATGTAACTAACCATCGCAGATCTCCCGTTCACCCAAGCGTGGAACTCTACGGTATTTACCTTGCATGTTTCACTTAACATTCCAAACCAACCCTTTTTCTGCGAGTTTCACTTAACCCTCTCCTCTCGTGCACCATAGGTTTCAATAAGTTTTCTTTTTCCATGTCTGTAGAATCCTTTTTCTGGCCGGCTACAGGGAGTTTATCCGTACGCCAAAGCATTTTGTTTCTCAGTCACTTTTCACCCACAAAGACTGCACTCATCCTCATAAATAATCTAACATTGGCTTCGTTATTAGTTGTAGATTTTCATGACAAAAAAATACAAAACAACAATTTATACGTCCATTTATGGACGCAGAATAAAGTGATATTAGAATTTTCCAAGGATTCCTATTCTTCCTTCAGATTTCCGATACGCCAGTTAGCACCATGAGATAGCCGCATGGCCGCGACGCGGAGCGCGAAGGGTTCAAAGCTCACAGCAGTGAGAGGAAGCGTCTGACTGGTACGCCGGTATGACGGAAACTGCGTTTGTTTTTGCCTCGCGGTCAGAGCCACGCCAGTGGAGCGGATGGCTAATAGTTCATTTGAGTGAGGCTGAGGAATCGCGTTCAACGAGATAATGACGCTATTGGCGTGAATATAAGTATTTCAAAATAAAAAAGAATTTCCCATTCACACTATTGCAAATTGGCGAGAAAGTGCGCGAGAGGGTTAACATGCCTTAGCAACCCTTTTCCTTTTTTTGGTAGTACTAATGGTAAAGCAAGAGGTGTATACTGCTGTTGGGGTGTTGCTTCTTTGCTCAGCTCTCTTTTTGTATGTGTGTTTTCATTCTTTTCGTGATAGGTTGAGATGTTTCCCGTGGCTCGCGTGCGTCTGTCTGTGTGTGTGTGATTCACCCACGGCCTGATCATGAGCTGAACTCGTCATTGCCCACAAGTGGCCTACCCTTCCGATTAGAGCAAGGCTCATTAGTCTGTCTCTGTGTACTGCCGGGACCTTCACACACCCCATTCCCCTTGCTCAAGGGGGACAACAACCGCTTCTTATGAGTGGGAAAATCCCTGGCCTGAGTGGGACTTGAACCTCCGCCTGCCAGACCGTGAAGCCTGGCAGAACAGAGCTTTACCACTGAGTTACGGAGCGGTGTGTGTGTGTGTGTGTGTGTGTGTGTGTGTGTGTGTGTGTGTGTGTGTGTGTATATATATATATATATATATAGATATATATATATATATATATATATATATATATATATATATATATATATATATATAATTCACCCACGGGCTGATCATGAACTTGGCTCGCAATTGCCAGAAAGTACCTCCCAACCCGAGCAAGCTCCTTATACTCGATCTCTGGATACTGCCAGGACCTTTAGTGTGTGTGTGTGTGTGTGTGTGTGTGTGTGTGTGTGTGTGTGTGTGTGTGTGTGTGTCATAAAAAAAACACTGATAATTGTTCTCGATGTAGTAAAGCATCGTGGCGTCGAGCGATATAAACAAATGAGGTGAAAGTGATGATGAAGATGAACAAGGTGAGGGTGACGAAATTGAAGGTGGAGGGCCTACAGGAGCCTTCGTGCCAGCAGAAAGGTGATGAAGGGGTGGGGGGCGAAGGGGAGGGGGCAGCGCCTGAGGGGAAGGGCGGCTGTGAGGTGGGAGGTGATGTTGGGACACTGACGGTTTTGTCACGTGAGGGGGGCGGGGTGGTGAACTTGGAATGGTCGACGACGTTAAGAAACTTCTTCAGGTACTTAAAGATTCCCCTTGTAAGAGCTCAACAAGCGTTAAGCGTAAGGGCTAGTTTGAGTCATCTGAGTTCGTCTCTCTCAAGGGCGGAATTATTTTCGTAGCGCGTCGCTGAACTCTCTCCAGTAATTCAATGTCCGTCCTGTAATTAGGGGACCTGAGCTGTACCGCATACTCGAGGTGGGGTCTTGTCATCGAATCACACAAGTATAACATTGCTTCCGGCGTATTACGGTTGAAGGAAAGGGAAAATAAGGGATGATGAAGAAATGGGAAGGTAGAGGGAGGAAAAAAATGGACTGGAAAGGAAAATAAATGAAAGTAAAGTGAATGAGAGCAAAGGAAAATTAATGAGAGGAAGACTGAAAAGTTAGAAGAAAGTAAGGCAATGGAAGAGAAAGGAGTGGAAAGGAAATTGGCGAAGGGAAAGAAGAGAAAGGGAAGATAAAAGGAGAACGAACAGAAAGGGAAAAATACTAATGTTAAAGGAAGGGAAAGGATGGGACAATAAAAGAAGCAAAGTGATTGACAGAAAAGGGAAGACAAAGAAAGGTAAGGAAAGGTAAGGAAAAGGAAGGGAAGGGAATGGGTGGGACAGCAAGGAAAGGGAACTGAAGGCAAGACATTTGGAAGGAAAAGTAAAGAAAGGAAAAAATAGATGGGTAAGAAAAAGAAAGATAATGAAAGGAAGGGAAGGGAAAAGTCGAAAAAGAAAAGCTTGGAAAGAAAGAGAAGAAGAAAGAAGGAAAGGAAATAAAGACGACAGGTGAGATAAAGAAAAAGACAAAGAGTAGGGAAGGAAGAGGAGAAGGAAAGGAAAAAAGAGAACGGGATATGAAAGAAAGAAAAGAAAGGAAGATAAGGGAAAGGCACGATGGAAAAGATGGCGGAAAAGAAAGGAAAGGAAGAGAAGAAAGAAACACGACTGACCACAAAGCTAAAAATAGCTGAGACACATCATAGTTGAAATATATAAGTCTCTCTCTCTCTCTCTCTCTCTCTCTCTCTCTCTCTCTCTCTCTCTCTCTCTCTCTCTCTCTCTCTCTCTCTCTCTCTCTCTCTCTCTCTCTCTCTCTTCCTCTCCTTCCTTTTCTATATCCTCTTTCCTCTTCTTTTCCTCTCCATCTATTATTCTCTTCCTCAGCATCTCTTCAGTAATCATATTTTTTTTAACATCTTCTTTTCCCTTCTTTCCCTTCTCTTTCTCTTCCTCTTATGTAACTTTTTTGTTCACCTTTCAGAGCATCCTCTTGTCCTCCTCTTCCTCCTCCTCTTGCTCACCTTCCACACCTGTGATCAAGGCATACAGGTGTGTTTTGACCCCCCCGTCCCCCCTATCCCCCCCTGAGAAACCTAGAGAGGGGGTGTAAGGGTGTATAAAAGCCCTCACCAGCACACCCTCAGCACATTCACTCACACCTCCACCCAGTGAAGTCTCCTTCCTCCTCCTCCTCCTCCTCCCGTCCTTCAGCATGAGGGGTTACCTGTACCTTACCTTCACCCTCGTGGTCCTGGCCGCAGCCTCCACACAGGTAAAGGCCGTGGCACACAAGCGATGCTTTCTGGCATCGTGCCACCAAGTGATGCCCGTAGCGGCAGCAAAACGTGCACGTGTAGTCACACGGTCGATCCGTCTACGAGCATCTTCCTCCGGCATCGTTTTGCTGCGGTTGGCCTCAATTTGTGTGTTTTGGCACATTCTTTGTCAAGAAAACGTCCCTGGACTCCTCTTGGCTTCGAAGAAGAAACGAGTCCTTTTGGCTTCGAAGAAGAAACACCGAGAGCATATTGCCTACTACGAACTTGTCAGGAAATTGAGCCTAGAATATCCGGAGACCCTTCGTGACTTTATGCGGCTGAACAACCGGGAACTGTTGAGGCGTGTAGCACCTCTAATAGAAAACCAGAACAGCAACATGAGAGTCATTGGTGTCCCAGAGGTACTTGTTTTCTCTTGCCATATCACAGAGATGCTACAACATCTCTTGGCCAGCCAACATTACCTAGTCATTTCTCTGTATTTCACTGAAAGTTACAAGACACGTGTCGTGCGTTCGGTGGTGTGTGTGTGTGTGTGTGTGTGTGTGTGTGGCGTCGTCTGCTCCAATATGTTAACAAAGACGCCCGCACTGGTGGCGATTATGCGCATATCCCCTTTTGCTGCCAAAAGATGCACGTACCGGCATCAGATAGCATGAAAATACCAAAGGATGCCGGAAAAATGTTCGCGTGACACGGACTTAAGGAGGGTTAATTAGTGAGCTGCACACCTCGGGTACTGGAAGGCTTGAAAAACTTAGCTACCTCGAATATGGTGTTATTTTTTTTTTTTTTCTTTTTCGTACTATTTGTTTATTAGTGATACTCTCATTACATAAATTATTATTTTGCAACAAAATTTTGGCAATATAGCAAAGGTTCTGCGACACTATCGTTTTTCAAGCCTGAGTTGACGATAACACCGGAAGTCCTTTGCTATTGAGCACCGGCCACATTTACTTGCAGAATAACTATTTACGTAAGGAGGATTTAATCTTATAACATGATAAAACACCCTCATCACGCCCAATATTTATACACATGTTATATGGACATGCCTTTAATAATGCTTTACATTGCTATGGCAGTGAGTGCAAAATTATCTTTGCAAGTTTGTGTTGAAAAATCGCTAAGTCACTCCCCTGCCCAGGGAAGTTAAGAGAAAATTCTAATTCTGGCGGTGACGGCACCGACGCCCGCTGCGACGGCCACACGATTCTGGAAATATTGTTTGGTTTTCTTTATTTCTTATTCTTTACTTCTGCTCAGTGTTTATGAGTTGTATTTTTCAGTTTTTACCTCCATCTCATGTTTTTCTTTCTTTTTTATCTTGTTTATTTCCTGCTTATATTTTTCCTGTCTTGTTTTTTGTCAAGAGTTTTTGTTTGTACTTTTTTCAGTTGTTGCTTCTCTCTTTATCTTATTTTTCTCTTCTCTCCATCCTTTACCTCCCTTCAACCCCTTCTCCTCCTCTCTTTGTCTTACCTCTCTTCATTTTATTTCCTCATCTCTCTCTTCTCCTTTTCTCCTTCCTCCTCCTAACCACGGTCTCCCTCTTCCTCTGTTCCTTCTCTTTCTATTTCTCTTTGTTTTCTTTATCTTTTTCCTTCTCTTTCCTTTTCGTCTCTTATAATATTCTCCTCCCTTTCGTCACCCCCTTCGTCTTTCTTTTTTCTTCTCTTCCTTTTCCTTTTCTCCACCAATACTATTCTCCCCCTTCGTCTCCCCCTTCGTCTCCCCCTTCGTCTCCCCCTTCGTCTCCCCCTTCGCCGCCCCCTTCGTCTCCCCCTTCGCCGCCCCCTTCATCGTCTCCTTCGTTTTTATCTTTTTTTTTCTTGTCTTCTCTTTCCTTTTCTTCACTAATGATACTCTCTCCCTTCGTCAGGCTCAGAAGAAGACCTGCGAGGAACTCAAGGGTCGGTGCGTCAAATATAATAAGTTGGACGAGAAGTGCCTTGGCACCCAAGACTTGACCGCGCACTGCCGAAGCCATAAGAAGATCTGCTGCCTGCCTCCAGGTGAGTACACAACCGACCTTACGATACCTGTCCCTCACACCTGTTGACGTCTCATTAACTCCCTGATTCACGATATTTCTTTTGTTTTCAAATTATTTCCTTTGCCTCTTTTGTTTGTTTTTTTTACCTCAGAGTATTCTTTTTTCCTCCTCCTCCTCTATTTCTCCCTCCTCCTCCTCTCCCTTCTTCTGTTTCTTCCCTCGTTTCTTCTCTTTCTATTTTTCTTTTCTTTTTTTCCTATATCTTTTTTTCGTTTTCTCTTTCTAAATCACGATTTTTCTACTTTTCCCCTCGTTTCTTCTTATTTTATTTCTCTTATTTTTTTTATTTATCCTCTTCCTTTTCGCTTTCTATACCACGACCTCGCTATACTTTCCCCCCTTTCTTTCTCTTTCCATTTATCTTACCTTCTTTCCTTTACCTTTTGTTTCCTTTTCTCTTTCCAACTATGATGTCTTGTTATTAACCCCTCCCCATTGTTCCTTCTCTTTCTATTCCTCTTACAATTATTTTCTCTCATCTTTGTTCTCTTCTCTTTCTAACCACGACCTTCCTTCTTTTTCCTCCAATACTTTTCTTTCTATTGTTCTTACCTTTTTTCTTAATCATTTTCCTTTTCTCTTTGTAACCACATCTCCTGTTCTCCCCCCGTCCTTGTCTCGCCCAGCCCAAGACGCCGCCGTTGCCACTCAACCATGCGCTGCGGGGGTTGGTGCGACAGGTGGTGAGGCAGGTGGAGAGGCAGCAGGTGAGCAGACAGGTGCGCAGGTGGCGGCGGGAGACGAAGCAGGAGCAGAACAGCCAGCAGGGGAAGCAGGAGCAGAACAGCCAACAGGGGAAGCAGGAGCAGAACAGCCAGCAGGGGAAGCAGGAGCAGAACAGCCAACAGGGGAAGCAGGAGCAGAACAGCCAGCAGGGGAAGCAGGAGCAGAACAGCCAGCAGGGGAAGCAGGAGCAGAACAGCCAGCAGGGGAAGCAGGAGCAGAACAGCCAGCAGGGGAAGCAGGAGCAGAACAGCCAGCAGGGGAAGCAGGAGCAGAACAGCCAGCAGGGGAAGTAGGAGCAGAAGCAGAACAGGCAGGAGAACAGGCAGGAGAACAACCAGATGGAGAGCAGCCAGCAGCAGGAGCCGCAGAAGGCGAAGCAGCAGCAGGAGAAGGAGCAGGTCGCCACATTAGGGCAGCAGAGGAAGGACAAGATGATGATGAGGAAGAGTTCGACGAAGAAGAATATGAAGACGAGGAAGAAGATGAAGATGCCGAAGAAGACGTAGAAGAAGAGGAAGAGGAAGAAGAGTTCCCATTGGAAGGAGAGGCAAGCGAAATAGTGTTAAGAAGAGTAAACAAGAATGGAGAAGAAATATTGGATAGCTTGACGCAGAGGAAGGTGAAGAAGAACAAGAACGAGAAGAAGAACAAGAAGAATAAGACGAAGAAGAACAAGACAAACAAGAATGAGAAGAACAAGACAAACAAGAATGAGAAGAACAAGAAGAATAAGACGAAGAACAACAAGAAGAACAAAGTGAGCAAGAACAAGGGCACGGAGAACAGGGCCACCGCTGAAGGGGAGACTGAATCCAAGGGCCAATGTAAGTAAACAAAGAAAACGGAAGAGAAAGAAAGTGGGATGAGGGTTGACAGCGTTCCCATTTTCTTTATTGTTTTACTTTTTTAGAGTTTCTGAATATAAAAAAGAAAATGGAAGAGAAAGAACGTGAGATGAGGGTTGACTATCTTATTTTCTTTATTCAATTTTAATATTATGATTTTTTTTTATATAAGGATAAAGGATGGTTGAGAAATTCGGACAAGGGTTGATATCTTCTCCATTTTCTTGAGTATACCTTTTTTCACCCTTTCCTCGTCCTTCCTTTCATCAGCGTGTCGTCTTGGCAAGAAGTGCAAGAAGGCCAATGGTGTGTGCCAGTCTCCGTGGGACAACTGCAAGGGCCAGATCATTGACGGGGCCTGCGATACTGAAGGATGCGTCTGCTGCGCCCGTAAGTCAGACCCGCGTTCCCAAACTCTCTGGGCTCGCACTCCCACACTGGATAAGGCTTTCGTAGAGGTTGTGTTTGTTTTTCCTTGGGTAGTTTTATGAGCCTTGTTGCTTGGTTGCCTCGTCTTCATATTCTTCTTCGTCGAACTCTTCCTCATCATCTTCTTGTTCTTCTTCCTCTGCTGCCCTAATATGGCGACCTGCTCCTTCTCCTGCTGCTGCTGCTTCACCTTCTGCGGCTCCTGCTGCTGGCTGCTCTCCATCTGCTTGTTCTCCTTCTGCCTGTTCTGCTTCTGCTCCTGCAAGATATAACATTAAACCAGACATCTTCCTTTCCTGGACATCCTTCTTTCCTGGGCCCATATATTCTCAGACCTTTGGGGGCCTACACACCCACATTGGTGAAGGCTTTCTTAGACGTTGTGGGTTTATCCATGGCTAGTTTTAAGAGCCTATAGTATTTCCATTTTATCGTCACTTTGGCCGGTCTTCTGCAACGTCACACACACTCTCTCTCTCTCTCTCTCTCTCTCTCTCTCTCTCTCTCTCTCTCTCTCTCTCTCTCTCTCTCAACGTATTTTTCGATCATAAATTCTCTTGTTTTGGCCTTTTGCACGCCAGCCACGAGGTAATAGTCTAGGAGGCTTGGCTTGGCTGCGCGGCGCGGTGTGAGCGGCGCGGTGACGGCAACTGCTTGATAACTTTCCACGAGCCGCTCTGCCACACCGTGTAGGGATGTATACAAACTCATTCTTTTGTCCCCAGAAAACGAATCTCTTGTAGAATTGTAAGGTTATATATAATTAAATGTATACAGAGTGCTTATAACTTATTTAGAAGCAGTTAACTGTAAGCAATATGAGGGAGAGAGAGGGTGGCGGCGATGATGTGGCATATCCGCCACTCCCGCCAGCCACGCCGAAGGTGACTTGACAAAATGGGAAGACTGTGGAGATAGTTTGACAAGGCTCCTGTGCCATGAACGTGAAAACATCCACGAGAACCCGACTAACAGCCCTTGTGGCCAAATAGTGGTTGTGGGAGCCAAGAGTGAGTGGGTACATTTGGTTCCTGATCCGTACCTTCCCTCCCGCAGCCAAGACCAAGAAGAAGAAGAACAAGTGCAAGATCCAGAAGGCGTGCAAGAAGAAGAAGGGCAAGTGCCAGCCCGAACACAAGCGCTGCAAGGGCAAGACCAGCAAGAAGGGATGCAAGGGCAAGAACTGCGTCTGCTGCTACAGTGAGTACAGACACCTTCTTGTTCATTTATGGCACGCAAAGATGAGTTACGAGGAGAATGGCTACCTCGTCCTATTTCGGTAAACAGTATCTTCAAGCCTGACACTTTTTACCAATCTCATTCTGCTACAGTGAGTACAGACACCTTCTTGTTCATTTGTGGCACGCAAAGATGAGTTACGAAGAGAATGGCTACCTCGTCCTATTTCGGTAAACAGTATCTTCAAGCCTGACACTTTTTACCAGTCTCATTCTCCTACAGTGAGTACATACACTTCCTTGTTCATTTATGGCACGCAAAGATGAGTTACGAAGAGAATGGCTACCTCGTACTATTTCGGTAAACAGTATCTACAAGCCTGACACTTTTTACCAATGTCATTCTCCTACAGCGCCAGGGTGAGTGTATGTCATATGTTAGTATTGAGTCGGTCTCACACTACATCTTGACCATTCTTCCTTGTCTCATAGTGTATATTTTGTCATTCTGAAGCTGTTGAATCCATGGTTTGAATATTAGTAGAAGACATATATGACAACAGAAGAGCAGTTGGTGAAGTAGGAAACGCGATATGAAAGGGGCATATAGGAAATCTTAACCCATGCATATATGTAGTGCAAAATGATGGGGGGGGGGAGGGGGGAAATAATTAGAAAATAACTTTGACTTATGCCAGAAACAGTGATTGAGCAGACTCCTTCAAAACGCAGCAATGGATACCCCTTTCCTATATTAGTCAATTAAAGGAAGGACTTCCAGCACCACCGAATAGGAAGAAGGAACCTAAAAGAAATAGCTCATAGGAAGGAAGGATAAATAGAGAATGGAGAGCAGAAAGCTAGACATGGCTGAGAAAGGACAGAAATGATAGAAGAATGAATAAAGAATGAAGAATAGAACAGGAAACTAGAAAAGACTGAGAAAGGGCAGAAAGGATAGAAGGATAAATTCAGAATGGAAAATAGAACAGAAAACTAGACAAGGCTAAGAAAGACGGACAAAAAGAAAGATAGATAAGTGAAAATCCAAATACAATTAGAAAATATAAATGAATAAAAAAAATATAGACAAGCAGAAAACTACGTAGACAAATCTCAGAAAATAAGACAAGGAAGAAAGGATAATTATATGTAGGAAAAAAAACACATTACGAGAAAGAGAGAGAGAAACTGACAGCCAGAGAAACAAGGACTAGAAAGCAGAAAAGAGAAATAGAGAGAATGACAGCTAAGGATAACAAAGAATAAACAGATGAAAAATAGTGAAATAGCAAGCAAAACAACTAGTGAATAGAAACAACACACTCAAACAGATGCACACACTTGTAAAACTAATAAAAAGGAAAGAAAAAATGAAACAGAAAAGCAGTGAATAGAAATAAAGCACACAAAAAGGCACGCTTGAAAAACTAATAAAATGAGAGGAATAATAGAATGAAAGGAAATAAAAAAAACAAAGGAGCCAGGACCACAGTTTGCACCACCACCACCACCTTCACCTCACACCCACAGAGAAGAAGAAGTGCAGGCAGAGCGACGAATGCGCCAAGCTCACCGGAAAATGCCAGAACAAGAAGAAGACGTGCAGCGGCTGGACCTCTGAGGACGCGTGCAAGGGCAAGAACTGCGTGTGTTGCATCGGTGAGTGTTGCTCAAAACATGCAGTGTTGAAATATAGACTGAGTAATAATGGAGTGTTGTAGATATCCAGTATTGCTTTTAGTGTTGCCAAGTTACCTCTCTTTGCACAATAACATACCCTTACCCTCACCACCACCTTGGTCTCAATCCCACAGATGAACCCGAGGTGTGCGACCAGTCAGAGGAGTGCACCAAGGTTGAGGGCCAGTGTCAGAGCAAGGATAGCGAATGTGCTGGTTGGGCCATTGAGGAGAAGTGCACTGGAGACAACTGTGTGTGTTGTATCGGTAAGTATCGCTGCGTTTACGATGTTGTCTTGGAGTCAAATACAGTTGAAGATTCAGCTTAGATCAGATTACAGTTTCAAATACAGTTTTTTGCTAGGTTTCTCAGCAGTAACATTCTATATTAGATAGGTTAGGAAAAACAAAACTGGATAGATGAGGGCATACAAAACTAAATAAAATAAAACATACAAACTAGATAGATAGAAACAGAGAACTGATGAAAAAAGGAAGAGATGATAAAATATGTAGCCAGTATCATTTGCATCCTCCTTATCACCACCACCACCACCCTGTCTCCCACCTACAGATGAGCAGGTGGTGTGCGATCAAGCAGATGAGTGTGAGAAGATCAAGGGCGTTTGCCAGAGCAGGTCAAGCAAGTGCGATGGTTGGGCCATTGACAACATGTGCACCGGTGATGACTGTGTGTGTTGCATCGGTAAGTGTTGTTTGGGTCACCAGTGTTGCTTTTCTTATAGTTAAAATACAGTTAGAGTTATATTAAGATCAAATTAGTTTCAACAGTAGTTTTCTTGAGAATTTTGAGCAGTAACATACAAACCACCACCACCTTCACATCCCACCACCATCACCACTTTTACCACCACCACCGCCACCTTCACCTCCCACCCACAGATGAGCAGGTGGTGTGCGAACAGTCCATGGAGTGTGAGAAGATCCACGGCAAGTGCCAGGACAAGGACAGCGAGTGCCACGGCTGGGCCATCGACAAAGTGTGCGAGGGTGAAAACTGCGTGTGTTGCATCCGTAAGTGTTGCTCAGAATACTGTGTTGCCTTCTTTAGAACAATACTTATACAGTTTTTCATTAGATCTTTGAGCAGCAATATAGCCATACACACAAAGATTCATTAAAACAATACAGGTCAGAGTGAATGAAATATTAAAGTATGCTCTCAGACACAGAATTGATAAAAAAAGAAAAAAATAACGAAACAAGGAGCCAGAACCACAACTAACCTCCACCACCCCTCCCTGCACCCCCCCCCTATCCTACCACCACCTCCTTGGCCTCACGTGACCCCACAGATGAGGAGCCGGTGTGTGAACAGTCAGTGGAGTGTATGAAGATCAAGGGCCAGTGTCAGGGCAAGAAGGCAGCATGCAACGGCTGGGTCATTGAGAAAGTGTGTGACGGCGAGGACTGTGTGTGTTGCATCGGTAAGTCTTCCTAGTCTCTAGTGTTTTCTTTTTACAGTAAGGGAGGCAGTTCAGGGGCAAACTCAAAGAAGGAGGGTAGGCTAGGAAGTGTACCCTCTTTAGAAAAATGCCAATACACTTGTTCTTTGTTATAATATATAATGTAAAACTGTAAAAGACCTGCAGCTAAGGAAGATAGAAGAGTAGGTATATTTTAGAGGCTGGTAAAGCAGTGATTGATGAGGTCAGTGTTTCTTTCACAGCTGATTCTAATTTTTTCTTATAATGTAACTTACTTTCACACAGATTAGACAACAACCACCACAACCTCAGCACCCACCACCACCACAGCACCCGTCACCACCACCACAGCACCCACCACCACCACCACAGCACCCACCACCACCACAGCACCCGCCACCACCACCACAACCGTAGCACCCACCACTACCACAACAGCCGCACCAACAACCACCACCACCACCCCCACTCCAACAACCACTACCACTACCCCAGCACCAACCACCACCACCACAACCACCACCACAACCCCCACCACTACCTCTACTAGCACCACTACCACAAGTACCACCACCACCACGACTACCACCACCACCACCACCACTACTACCACCACTACTTAAAAGTCAGGAGTGTGGTGAGGAGAGAACAGAGTGTGGCACAGCAGGGTCCTGATGTGCCGTGGCAGGAACGAAGCGGACGAGACACATGGATTTATTTTAGAAGTACAAAAGTAAAAAGAGAAAAAAAGGAATCTTTGGCGGAGTATTGTATCTTAAGGACGGGTCAGCTGTAGTCTGCATCCCCTCCTTGTTTTCTCCGTTGTTTGTATGGGAGTGTATTTTATTTAAGGCGTATGTTGTTTGATACTTTGATTAGTCTTATTACATACTCTGCACCTTGCTGAGTTTGTTGTTTATTTTATTTTGTATTTATTTATCGTATTGTTTTCTTCTGCCTGTAAAGCTTTGTTGATATTCTGAAATATATTTATTTGCAAATCTGCACTGCATCAATAGTTGTTTTCTTTATTTATATGCATTCCTTTATTTTACATTCATCAAATGGAGAAAATGAGATTATTATTCAGATTTAACACACACACACACACACACACACACACACACACACACACACACTGCTTCGGTAGCTCAATTGGTTAGAGTACTGTGCTGCAAGGCTTTACGGTCAGACCGACGGCGGTTCGAGCCCCATTCAGGCCGGATTCTTTCCGTTGACTAGGAGTGGTTACTGTCCCCCCTGGAGCAAGGGGGATGGGGTGTATGGTGTGTGAGGTCCTGGGAGTACCCATAGATCGACTATAATGAGTATGCTTGCTCATGTCGGAGGGTACTTGCTGGCGATTTCGAGTCCAACTCGTGATCAGGACGTGGTGAATTACACAGGCACTGCTGAGGAGTTTATTACAGTTTTTCTCCTTTAAACTCATCTCCTTCGCCTTCCTCCCCTTATCCCTCCTACCATCTCCCTCCCCTCCTTCCCCCTTCGTCTCCCTTCCTCTATCCCTCCTACCATCTCCCTCCCCTCCTTCCCCCTTCGTCTACCTTCCTCTACCTATCCCTCCTACCATCTCCCTCCCCTCCTTCCCCCTTCGTCTCCCTTCCTCTAGCCCTCCTACCATCTCCCTCCCCTCCTTCCCCCTTCGTCTCCCTTCCTCTATCCCTCCTACCATCTCCCTCCCCTCCTTCCCCCTTCGTCTCCCTTCCTCTATCCCTCCTACCATCTCCCTCCCCTCCTTCCCCCTTCGTCTCCCTTCCTCTATCCCTCCTACCATCTCCCTCCCCTCCTTCCCCCTTCGTCTCCCTTCCTCTATCCCTCCTACCATCTCCTTCCCCTCCTTCCCCCTTCGTCTCCCTTCCTCTATCCCTACTACCATCTCCCTCCCCTCCTTTCCCCTTCTTCTCCCTTCCTCTATCCCTCCTACCATCTCCCTCCTCCTTCCCCTTCGTCTCCCTTCCTCTATCCCTCCTACCATCTCCCTCCCTCCTTCCCCTTCTTCTCCCTTCCTCTATCCCTCCTACCATCTCCTCCCTCCTTCCCCTTCGTCTCCTTCCTCTATCCCTCCTACCATCTCCTCCCCTCCTTCCCCTTCGTCTCCCTTCCTCTATCCCTCCTACCATCTCCTCCCTCCTTTCCCCTTCTTCTCCTTCCTCTACCATCTCCCTCCCCTCCTTCCCCCCCTTCGTCTCCCTTCCTCTATCCCTCCTACCATCTCCTCCCCTCCTTGCCCCTTCTTCTCCCTTCCTCTATCCCTCCTACCATCTCCCTCCCTCCTTCCCCTTCGTCTCCCTTCCTCTATCCCTCCTACCATCTCCCTCCCCTCCTTCCCCTTAGTCTCCCTTCCTCTATCCTCCCTACCATCTCCCTCCTCCTTCCCCCCTTCTTCTCCTTCCTCTATCCCTCCTACCATCTCCTCCCCTCCTTCCCCCTCCTTCGTCTCCTTCCTCTATCCCTCCTACCATCTCCCCTCCTTCCCCCTTCGTCTCCCTTCCTCTATCCCTCCTACCATCTCCCTCCCCACCATTCCCCTTAGTCTCCCTTCCACTATCCCTACAACCATCTCCCTCCCTCCTTCCCCTTCGTCTCCTTCCTCTATCCCTCCTACCATCTCCCTCCCCTCCCTCCTCCCCTTCGTCTCCCTTCCTCTATCCCTCCTACCATCTCCCTCCCTCCTTCCCCCTTCGTCTCCCTCCTCTATCCCTCCATCATCTCCCTCCTTCCCTTCCCATCGTGTCCCTCTATCTCCCTCCTACCATCTCCCTCCCCGTCCCCCTTCGTTTCCCTTCTTCTATCCCTCCTACCATCTCCCTCCCCTCCTTCCCCCTTCGTCTCCCTTCCTCTATCCCTCCTACCATCTCCCTCCCCTCCTTCCCCCTTCGTCTCCCTTCCTCTATCCCTCCTATCATCTCCCTCCCCTCCTTCCCCCTTCGTCTCCCTTCCTCTATCCCTACCATCTCCCTCCCCTCCTTACCCTTCGTCTCCCTTCCTCTATCCCTCCTACCATCTCCTCCCCTCCTTCCCCTTCGTCTCCCTTCCTCTATCCCTCCTACCATCTCCCTCCCTCCTTCCCCTTCCTCCCTCCCACCATCTCCTCTCCTCCTTCCTTTGTCTCCTTCCTCTATCCCTCCTACCATCTCCTCCCTCCTTCCCTTCTCGTCTCCCTTCCTCTATCCCTCCTATCATCTCCCTCCCCTTCTTCCCCCTTCGTCTCCCTTCCTCTATCCCTACTACCATCTCCCTCCCCTCCTACCCCCATTGCCTCCCTCCATTTTTCCTCCCCTCCTACCCCCTCCACCTCCCTCCAGCTACCTCTCCTTCCATCTTCCACCCCTCTTACCCCCTTTCCCTCCCTCCCTCTCTCAGTTACGGTTGACTGAGATCTGGGCAGCATGTGCGTAATCTTTCGCCACGCGGTGATGGCTTGAAAAATCAGCGTGTTTCTGTGGGATTCGAACCTTGGTCCACGGGCTCACCACACCCGCACTGACCACTGGGCCACCGCCATTATTTTTATCTGCTGTCAGTTCATATATCTTTATATTTATCTACTTAACCATCTGTCTTTATATCTACCAGTTCATATATGTTTTTTATGTATTTAAAGTTTTACTCTTATATTTCATTACTTTTTCTATTCCTTTGTTTTTCATCGATATCTATCTACTTACCTATTAATTTGTCTGTACACACCTGGTTTAATCATCTGTATCTTCTATGCATATATTCTTATATTGACGTTGCTTAGGTCCGTGATACCCACTATATTTCCTATTATAACATTAACAACTTCAGCTCTCATATGTTTCCCATAGTTTTCTCCTCATGACATGAGAAACTCACCCAAGAAGAGTGAACAACCCCATAAAACTACCTCGTATCGTGTTAAAGCCGCATATTCAAGCCACTAATGTAACTAACCATCGCAGGTCTCCCGTTCACCCAAGCGTGGAACTCTGCGGTATTTACTTTGCATGTTTCACTTAACATTCCAAACCAACCCTTTTTCTGCGAGTTTCACTTAACCCTCTCCTCTCGTGCACCATAAGTTTCAATAAGTTTTCTTTTTCCATGTCTGTAGAATCTTTTCTCTGGCCGGCTACAGGGAGTTTATCCGTACGCCGAAGCATTTTGTTTCTCAGTCACTTTACCCACAAAGACTGCACTCATCCTTATAAATAATCTAACATTGGCTTCGTTATTAGTTGTAGTTTTACATGACATAATACAAAAATACAAAACAACAATTTAGAGGTCCATTTATGGACGCAGAATAAAGTAATATTAGAATTTTCCGAGGATTCTTATTCTTCCTTCAGATTTCCGATACGAGAGTTAGCACCATGAGACAGCGTAAAAGTAAAAACTTCCTAAAACAATGAAGAAAGTGCACCTTTTATTTGTTCTTTGCCTCTATTTTTATTCAAAACTAATGATAAATCAGCTTTTTTATCACAATTTGTAAAGCAGAAATCAAGGAAATCTCTCACGAAAAAGAAAAACAACTGTTTTCAATATCTCGTATAGTTTTATTGTGGTGGAATTTAGAAGTAGAAGACTATAAACTGGTGCGCAACTAGTGCGAAAATAAATACATTTGATTTCACATTCTCGTAGCTGTATATGTACCTCAGTGAAAAGGTAAGAAGGGTATATCCCCTGCAGGCCGCATGGCCGCGACGCGGAGCGCGAAAGGTTCAAAGCTCACAGCAGTGAGAGGAAGCGTCTGACTAGTATGCCAGTATGACGGCAGCTGCCTTTGTTTTTGCTGTGCGGTCAAAGCCACGCCAGTGGAGCGGGTGGCTAATAGTTCACTTGAGTGAGGCTGAGGAAATGCGTGTGTGTGATTCACCCACGGCCTGATCATGAGCTGAACTCGTCATTGCCCATAAATGGCCTACCCTTCCGATTAGAGCAAGGCTCATTAGTCTGTCTCTGTGTACTGCCGGGATCTTCACACACCCCATTCCCCTTGCTCAAGGGGGACAACAACCGCTTCTTATGAGTGGAAAAATCCCTGGCCTGAGTGGGACTTGAACCTCCGCCTGCCAGACCGTGAAGCCTGGCAGCACAGAGCTTTACCACTGAGTTACGGAGCGGTGTGTGTGTGTGTGTGTGTATATATATATATATATATATATATATATATATATATATATATATATATATATATATATATATATATATATATATATATAATTCACCCACAGGCTGATCATGAACTTGGCTCGCACTTGCCAGCTAGTACCTCCCTACCCGTGCAAGCTCCTTCTACTCGATGTCTGGAGGCTGCCAGGACCTTGAGTGGGGGGGTGTGTGTGTGTGGGGGTGGGTGTGGGTGTGTGTGTGTGTGTGTCATAAAAAAAAACTGATAATTGTTCTCGATGTAGTAAAGCATCGTGGCGTCGAGCGATATAAACAAATGAGGTGAATGTGATGATGAAGATGAACAAGGTAGGGGTGACGAAGTTGAAGGTGGAGGGGTTAGAGGAGCCTTCGCGCCAACAGAAAGGTGATGAAGGGGTGGGGGGCGAGGGGGAGGGGGCAGCGCCTGAGGGGAAGGGCGGCTGTGAGGTGGGAGGTGATGTTGGGACACTGACGGTTTTGTCACATGAGGGGGGCGGGGTGGTGGTGAACTTGGAATGGTCGACGACGTTAAGAAACTTCTTCAGGTACTTAAAGCCACCCCTTGCAAGAGCTCAATAAGCGTTAAGCGTAAGGGCTAGTTTGAGTCATCTGAGTTCGTCTCTCTCAAGGGCGGAATTATTTTCGTAGCGCGTCGCTGAACTCTCTCCAGTAATTCAATGTCCGTCCTGTAATTAGGGGACCTGAGCTGTACCGCATACTCGAGGTGGGGTCTTGTCATCGAATCACACAAGTATAACATTGCTTCCGGCGTATTACGGTTGAAGGAAAGGGAAAATAAGGGATGATGAAGAAATGGGAAGGTAGAGGGAGGAGAAAAATGGACTGGAAAGGAAAATAAATGAAAGTAAAGTAAATGAGAGCAAAGGAAAATTAATGAGAGGAAGACTGAAAAGTTAGAAGAAAGTAAGGCAATGTAAGAGAAAGGAATGGAAAGGAAATTGGTGAAGGGAAAGAAGAGAAAGGGAAGATAAAAGGAGAACGAACAGAAAGGGAAAAATACTAATGTTAAAGGAAGGGAAAGGATGGGACAATAAAAGAAGCAAAGTGATTGACAGAAAAGGGAGGACAAAGAAAGGTAAGGAAAGGTAAGGAAAAGGAAGGGAAGGGAATGGGTGGGACAGCAAGGAAAGGGAACTGAAGGCAAGACATTTGGAAGGAAAAGTAAAGAAAGGAAAAAATAGATGGGTAAGAAAAAGAAAGATAATGAAAGGAAGGGAAGGAAAAGTCGAAAAGCTTGGAAAGAAAGAAGAAGAAAGAAGAAGGAAGGAAATAAAGACGACAGGTGAGATAAAGAAAAAGATAAAGAGTAGGGAAGGAAGAGGAGAAGGAAAGATAAAAGAGAAGGATATGAAAGAAAAAAAGAAAGGAAGATAAAGGGAAAGGCACGATGGAAAGATGGCGGAAGAAAGGAAGAAGAGAAGAAGAAATACGAATGACCACAAAGGTAAAATAGCTGAGACACATCATAGGGTAAATATATAATTCTCTCTCTCTCTCTCTCTCTCTCTCTCTCTCTCTCTATCTCTCTCTCTCTCTCTCTCTCTCTCTCTCTCTCTCTCTCTCTCTCCGTCCTTCTTCATTCTCCTGCTCCTCTTTCCTCTCCTTTTCTATCCTCTTTCCTCTTCTTTTCCTCTCCATCTATTATTCTCTTCCTCAGCATCTCTTCAGTAATCATATTTTTTTTAACATCTTCTTTTCCCTTCTTTCCCCCTCTCTTTCTCTTCCTCTTCCGTAACTTTTTTGTTCACCTTTCAGAGCATCCTCTTGTCCTCCTCTTCCTCCACCTCTTGCTTACCTTCCACACCTGTGATCAAGGCATACAGGTGTGTTTGACCTTCCCCCTATCCCCCTGAGAAACCTAGAGAGGTGTAAGGGTGTATAAAAGCCCTCACCAGCACACCCTCAGCACATTCACTCACACCTCCACCCAGTGAAGTCTCCTTCCTCCTCCTCCTCCTCCTCCCGTCCTTCAGCATGAGGGGTTACCTGTACCTTACCTTCACCCTCGTGGTCCTGGCCGCAGCCTCCACACAGGTAAAGGCCGTGGCACACAAGCGATGCTTTCTGGCATCGTGCCACCAAGTGATGCCCGTAGCGGCAGCAAAACGTGCACGTGTAGTCACACGGTCGATCCGTCTACGAGCATCTTCCTCCGGCATCGTTTTGCTGCGGTTGGCCTCAATTTGTGTGTTTTGGCACATTCTTTGTCAAGAAAACGTCCCTGGACTCCTCTTGGCTTCGAAGAAGAAACGAGTCCTTTTGGCTTCCAAGAAGAAACACCGAGAGCATATTGCCTACTACGAACTTGTCAGGAAATTGAGCCTAGAATATCCGGAGACCCTTCGTGACTTCATACGGCTGAACAACCGGGAACTGTTGAGGCGTGTAGCACCTCTAACAGAAAACCAGAACAGCAACATGAGAGTCATTGGTGTCCCAGAGGTACTTGTTTTCTCTTGCCATATCACAGAGATGCTACAACATCTCTTGGCCAGCCAACATTACCTAGTCATTTCTCTGTATTTCACTGAAAGTTACAAGACACGTGTCGTGCGTTCGGTGTGTGTGTGTGTGTGTGTGTGTGTGTGTGTGGCGTCGTCTGCTCAATATGTTAACAAAGACGCCCGCACTGGTGGCGATTATGCGCATATCCTTTTGCTGCCAAAAGATGCACGTACCGGCATCAGTGGCATGAAAATACCAAAGGATGCCGGAAAAATGTTCGCGTGACACGGACTTAAGGAGGGTTAATTAGTGAGCTGCACACCTCGGGTACTGGAAGGCTTGAAAAACTTAGCTACCTGGAATATGGTGTTATTTTTTCTTTTATTTTATTATTATTTTTTCTTTTTCGTACTATTTGTTTATTAGTGATACTCTCATTACATAAATTATTATTTTGCAACAAAATTTTGGCAATATAGCAAAGGTTCTGCGACACTATCGTTTTTCAAGCCTGAGTTGACGATAACACCGGAAGTCCTTTGCTATTGAGCACATTTACTTGCAGAATAACTATTTACGTAAGGAGGATTTAATCTTATAACATGATAAAACACCCTCATCGTGCCCAATATTTATACACATGTTATATGGACATGCCTTTAATAATGCTTTACATTGCTATGGCAGTGAGTGCAAAATTATCTTTGCAAGTTTGTGTTGAAAAATCGCTAAGTCACTCCCCTGCCCAGGGAAGTTAAGAGAAAATTCTAATTCTGGCGGTGACGGCACCGACGCCCGCTGCGACGGCCGCACGATTCTGGAAATATTGTTTGGTTTTCTTTATTTCTTATTCCTTACTTCTGCTCAGTGTTTATGAGTTGTATTTTTCAGTTTTTACCTCCATCTCATGTTTTTCTTTCTTTTTTATCTTGTTTATTTCCTGCTTATATTTTTCCTGTCTTGTTTTTTGTCAAGAGTTTTTGTTTGTACTTTTTTCAATTGTTGCTTCTCTCTTTATCTTATTTTTCTCTTCTCTCCATCCTTTACCTCCCTTCATCTCCTTCTCCTCCTCTCTTTGTCTTACCTCTCTTCATTTTATTTCCTCATCTCTCTCTTCTCCTTTTCTCCTTCTTCCTCCTCCTAACCACGGTCTCCCTCTTCCTCTGTTCCTTCTCTTTCTCTTTCTCTTTGTTTTCTTTATCTTTTTCCTTCTCTTTCCTTTTCGTCTCTAATAATATTCCCCTCCCCTTCGTCACCCCCTTCGTCTTCCCTTCCTTTTCCTTTTCTCCACCAATACTATTCTCCCCCTTCGTCTCACCCTTCGCCGCCCCCTTCATCGTCTCCTTCGTTTTTATCTTTTTTTTTCTTGTCTTCTCTTTCCTTTTCTTCACTAATGATACTCTCTCCCTTCGTCAGGCTCAGAAGAAGACCTGCGAGGAACTCAAGGGTCGGTGCGTCAAATATAATAAGTTGGACGAGCAGTGCCTTGGCACCCAAGACTTGACCGCGCACTGCCGAAGCCATAAGAAGATCTGCTGCCTGCCTCCAGGTGAGTACACAACCGACCTTACGATACCTGTCCCTCACACCTGTTGACGTCTCATTAACTCCCTGATTCACGATATTTCTTTTGTTTTCAAATTATTTCCTTTGCCTCTTTTTGTTTTGTTTTTACCTCAGAGTATTCTTTTTTCCTCCTCCTCTATTTCTCCCTCCTCCTCCTCTCCCTTCTTCTGTTTCTTCCCTCGTTTCTTCTCTTCCTATTTTTCTTTTCTTTTTTTCCTATATCTTTTTTTCCTTTTCTCTTTCTAAATCACGATTTTTCTACTTTTCCCCTCGTTTCTTCTTATTCTATTTCTCTTATTTTTTTTTTTTATCCTCTTCCTTTTCGCTTTCTATACCACGACCTCGCTATACTTTCCCCCCTTTCTTTCTCTTTCCATTTCTCTTACCTTCTTTCCTTTACCTTTTGTTTCCTTTTCTCTTTCCAACTATGATATCTTGTTATTCACCCCTCCCCAATGTTCCTTCTCTTTCTATTCCTCTTACAATTATTTTCTCTCATCTTTGTTCTCTTCTCTTTCTAACCACGATCTTCCTTCTTTTTCCTCCAATACTTTTCTTTCTATTGTTCTTACCTTTTTTCTCAATCATTTTCCTTTTCTCTTTGTAACCACATCTCCTGTTCTCCCCCCGTCCTTGTCTCGCCCAGCCCAAGACGCCGCCGTTGCCACTCAACCATGCGCTGCGGGGGTTGGTGTGACAGGTGGTGAGGCAGGTGGAGAGGCAGCAGGTGAGCAGACAGGTGCGCAGGTGGCGGCGGGAGGCGAAGCAGGAGTAGAACAGCCAGCAGGGGAAGCAGGAGCAGAACAGCCAGCAGGGGAAGCAGGAGCAGAACAGCCAGCAGGGGAAGCAGGAGCAGAACAGCCAGCAGGGGAAGCAGGAGCAGAACAGCCAGCAGGGGAAGCAGGAGCAGAACAGCCAACAGGGGAAGCAGGAGCAGAACAGCCAGCAGGGGAAGCAGGAGCAGAACAGCCAACAGGGGAAGCAGGAGCAGAACAGCCAGCAGGGGAAGCAGGAGCAGAACAGCCAGCAGGGGAAGCAGGGCAGAACAGCCAACAGGGGAAGCAGGAGCAGAACAGCCAACAGGGGAAGCAGGAGCAGAACAGCCAGCAGAAGTAGGAGCAGAAGCAGAACAGGCAGGAGAACAGGCAGGAGAACAACCAGATGGAGCAGCCAGCAGCAGGAGCCGCAGAAGGCGAAGCAGCAGCAGCAGGAGAAGGAGCAGGTCGCCACATTAGGGCAGCAGAGGAAGAAAGACAAGAAGATGATGAGGAAGAGTTTGACGAAGAAGAATATGAAGACGAGGAAGAAGATGAAGATGCCGAAGAAGACGTAGAAGAAGAGGAAGAGGAAGAAGAGTTCCCATTGGAAGGAGAGGCAAGCCAAATAGTGTTAAGAAGAACAAGAATGGAGAAGAAATATTGGATAGCTTGACGCAGAGGAAGGTGAAGAAGAACAAGAACGAGAAGAAGAACAAGAAGAATAAGACGAAGAAGAACAAGACAAACAAGAATGAGAAGAACAAGAAGAATAAGACGAAGAACAACAAGAAGAACAAAGTGAGCAAGAACAAGGGCACGGAGAACAGGGCCACCGCCGAAGGGGAGACTGAATCCAAGGGCCAATGTAAGTAAACAAAGAAAACGGAAGAGGAAGAAAGTGGGATGAGGGTTGACAACGTTCCCATTTTCTTTATTGTTTTACTTTTTTTGAGTTTCTGAATATAAAAAAAGAAAATGGAAGAGAAAGAACGTGATATGAGGGTTGACTATCTTATTTTCTTTATTCAATTTTAATATGATTTTTTTTTTATATAAGGATAAAGGATGGTTGAGAAATTCGGACAAGGGTTGATATCTTCTCCATTTTCTTGAGTATACCTTTTTTCACCCTTTCCTCGTCCTTCCTTTCATCAGCGTGTCGTCTGGGCAAGAAGTGCAAGAAGGCCAATGGTGTGTGCCAGTCTCCGTGGGACAACTGCAAGGGCCAGATCATTGACGGGGCCTGCGATACTGAAGGATGCGTCTGCTGCGCCCGTAAGTCAGACCCGCGTTCCCAAACTCTCTGGGCTCGCACTCCCACACTGGATAAGGCTTTCGTAGAGGTTGTGTTTGTTTTTCCTTAGGTAGTTTATGAGCCTTGTTGCTTGGTTGCCTGTCTTCATATTCTTCTTCGTCGAACTCTTCCTCATCATCTTCTTGTTCTTCTTCCTCTGCTGCCCTAATGTGGCGACCTGCTCCTTCTCCTGCTGCTGCTGCTTCACCTTCTGCGCCTCCTGCTGCTGGCTGCTCTCCATCTGCTTGTTCTCCTTCTGCCTGTTCTGCTTCTGCTCCTGCAAGATATAACATTAAACCAGACATCTTCCTTTCCTGGACATCCTTCTTTCCTGGGCCCATATATTCTCAGACCTTTGGGGGCCTACACACCCACATTGGTGAAGGCTTTGTCAGACGTTGTGGGTTTATCCATGGCTAGTTTTAAGAGCCTATAGTATTTCCATTTTATCGTCACTTTGGCCGCTCTTCTGCAACGTCACACTCTCTCTCTCTCTCTCTCTCTCTCTCTCTCTCTCTCTCTCTCTCTCTCTCTATCTCTCAACGTATTTTTCGATCATAAATTCTCTTGTTTGGCCTTTGCACGCCAGCCACGAGGTAATAGTCTAGGAGGCTTGGCTTGGCTGGGCGGCGCAGTGTGAGCGGCGCGGTGACGGCTGCTTGATAACTTTCCACGAGCCGCTCTGCCACACCGTGTAGGGATGTATACAAACTCATTCTTTTGTCCCCAGAAAACGAATCTTTTGTAGAATTATGTGGTTGTATATAATTAAATGTATACAGAGTGTTTGTAACTTATTTAGAAGCAGTTAACTGTAAGCAATATGAGGGAGAGAGAGGGTGGCGGCGATGATGTGGCATATCCGCCACTCCCGCCAGCCACGCCGAAGGTGACTTGACAAAATGGGAAGACTGTGGAGATAGTTTGACAAGGCTCCTGTGCCATGAACGTGAAAACATCCACGAGAACCCGACTAACAGCCCTTGTGGCCAAATAGTGGTTGTGGGAGCCAAGAGTGAGTGGGTACATTTGGTTCCTGATCCGCACCTTCCCTCCCGCAGCCAAGACCAAGAAGAAGAAGAACAAGTGCAAGATCCAGAAGGCGTGCAAGAAGAAGAAGGGCAAGTGCCAGCCCGAACACAAGCGCTGCAAGGGCAAGACCAGCAAGAAGGGATGCAAGGGCAAGAACTGCGTCTGCTGCTACAGTGAGTACAGACACCTTCTTGTTCATTTACGGCACGCAAAGATGAGTTACGAAGAGAATGGCTACCTCGCCCTATTTCGGTAAACAGTATCTACAAGCCTGACACTTTTTACCAGTCTCATTCTCCTACAGTGAGTACAGACACCTTCTTGTTCATTTATGGCACACAAAGATGAGTTACGAAGAGAATGGCTACCTCGTACTATTTCGGTAAACAGTATCTTCAAGCCTGACACTTTTTATCAGTCTCATTCTGCTACAGTGAGTACAGACACCTTCTTGTTCATTTACGGCACGCAAAGATGAGTTACGAAGAGAATGGCTACCTCGTCCTATTTCGGTAAACAGTATCTTCAAGCCTGACACTTTTTACCAATGTCATTCTCCTACAGTGAGTACAGACACCTTCTTGTTCATTTATGGCACGCAAAGATGAGTTATGAAGAGAATGGCTACCTCGTACTATTTCGGTAAACAGTATCTTCAAGCCTGACACTTTTTATCAGTCTCATTCTCCTACAGTGAGTACAGACACCTTCTTGTTCATTTACGGCACGCAAAGATGAGTTACGAAGAGAATGGCTACCTCGTACTATTTCGGTAAACAGTATCTTCAAGCCTGACACTTTTTACCAGTCTCATTCTGCTACAGTGAGTACAGACACCTTCTTGTTCATTTATGGCACGCAAAGATGAGTTATGAAGAGAATGGCTACCTCGTACTATTTCGGTAAACAGTATCTAGAAGCCTGACACTTTTTACCAATCTCATTCTCCTACAGTGAGTACAGACACCTTCTTGTTCATTTATGGCACGCAAAGATGAGTTACGAAGAGAATGGCTACCTCGTACTATTTCGGTAAACAGTATCTACAAGCCTGACACTTTTTACCAGTCTCATTCTCTCATAATGGCGTGAGGCTTGGTTGGCAAGGGCAGGTTCCAAACTCCAAAGCTCAACGGTGCCTCGTATTATTTCGGTAAACAACATCTTTAAACCTGTCTCATCCTCATAGTGTCGTGAGGTTGGGTTGGCAAGGGCAGGTTCCAAGGTCCAACGGTACCTTGTATTGTATCGGTAAACAGCATCTTGAAGCCAGACAATTCAAACTAGACAAGGCTGAGGAATAACAGACAAAAAGAAGGATAGATAAGAGAAAAGCAAGAGTTACATAATAGAAATGACACAAAAATGGATGGAAAGGCAGAAAACTAGACAAGGCTGAGGAATAACAGACAAAAAGAAGGATAGATAGATAAGAGAAAAGCAAGAGTTACATAATAGAAATGACACAAAAATGGATGGAAAGGCAGAAAACTAGACAAGGCTGAGGAATAACAGACAAAAAGAAGGATAGATAAGAGAAAAGCAAGAGTTACATAATAGAAATGACACAAAAATGGATAGAAAGGCAGAAAACTAGACAAGGCTGAGGAATAACAGACAAAAAGAAGGATAGATAAGAGAAAAGCAAGAGTTACATAATAGAAATGACACAAAAATGGATAGAAAGGCAGAAAACTAGACAAGCCTGAGAAAGAACAGCAAAAAAAGATGTATCAAATAATAAGAAAATAGAAATGACTAAAAACGTTAAAAATACAGAAAGCTAGAAAGGACAGACAAAAAGAAGAATAGACAGCGCATAGAAATGAGACATAAATAAAGACTCAAAAAACTTTAAAAAATGGAAAAAGGAAAATATAGGAGCCAGGAC